>NW_027423926.1:0-16661 GCF_036562045.2 Rhinolophus sinicus | reverse complement strand
TCATCTGTAAATGGACACTTGGGTAATTTCTACTGTTTGTCAATTATGAATAATGCTTCTATAAACACTGGTTACAAGTATCTACTTAAGACTGAGTTTGCTTTGCTTTTGGGTATATATGAGGTAACAATTACGTTTGTGAACTTGCCCCCATACGCTTATAACAGCAGCACTGTACAAACAGCTTGGTAAGATTTCATAACCTTGATACATCAGTGTCTCACAGCTGTGTGTTCGTGTAGACATGTGGAGGTGTCTTGCTGAGTGGCATTCGTTGTTGTTGTTGCATTCATTGTTTGTGTGCCATTGCGAGAATGTCGGAGCTTGAATTAGAGCAACGAACAAACATTAAGTTTTTTGTTAAACCTTGCAAGAGTGGAAGTGCAATCAGGGACATGTTAGTCCAAGTTAATGGAGATAATGCCACGAAGAAAGCAGCAGTGTACAAATGGATAAAACGCTTTTTCTGAGGGAAGAGAACACATCACTGATGAACAGAGATCAGAGTGGCCAGTAATGAGCAGAACTGATGAAAACATTGCAAAAATTGATCGAATTGTGTGTCACAATTGTCAGCTAACTGTGAGAAGCATAGCAGACCAAGTGAACATCAATAGAGAAATAATTAGGTAAGTCTTAACTACAAATCTTCGCATGAGAAAGGAGTGTGCAAAAAATGGTCCCGAAGGAGCTCACCGATGAACAAAAGCAAAGGAGAGTCGAAGTTTGCCAAGATCTTTTGGAGAGGCAAGACAGTGTTTAGGCTGTGTTATCACTGGTGGTGAAATACAGATGTACCTGAAACAAAGCATCAAAGTGCACAATGGAAGTCAGCCAGTTCTCCATGACCAAAAAAGTTCCATCAGTTCAAATCAAAGGTAAAAATGATGTTGCTAAACCTTTTTTGATATCAGAGGGATTATTCATTATGAATTTGTACCAACTTGACAAACAGTTAAACAAGTTTACTATTTGGAAGTGCTGAAAAGGCTACATGAAAAAGTTAGACGAAAACAGCTTGAACTTTTCACCAACAATTCATGGCTCTTGCATCACGACAATGCACCAGCTCACACGGCACTGTCTGTGAGGGAGGTTTTAAGCCAATAAGCAAATAACTATTGGAACACCCTCCCTACTCACCTGATTGGACCCCAGTGACTTCTTCCTTTACCCCTTTACCCACAGGTAAAGGAAATATTGAAAGGAAGACATTTTGATGACATTCAGGACATGAAAGATTATACAACGATACCTCTGATGGCCATTCCAGAAAAAGAGTTCCAAAATTGCTTTGAAGGGTGGACTAGGCACTGCCATCAGTGTATAGCTTCCCAAGGGGAGTGCTTTCAAAGGTGACCATAGTGATATTCAGCAATGAGGCTTGTAGCACTTTGTCTAGGATGTGTTCCCGAACTTAATTGTCTGACCTCATATGAGTGAGCATGTCCCATTGAAGTAGCATTTTGGATTTCTTCAGATAAATACCCAGAATTCGGATTACTGGGTCCCTTTTTGTCTCTTGTTATCTTTGACTTAATGTCTATTTTATCTGGTATAAGTATTGCTACTTCAGTATTTTTGTTTGTTTTCATTTTCATGAAATACCATTTTTCAATCCCTTTCCTTTCACTTTGTGTGTGTCTTTCAGTCAGAAGTGAGTCTCTTGTAAGCATCATATATGTAAGTATGTCTTTCAGTCAGAAGTGAGCCTCTTGTAATTAGCACATATGCATTCAGCCACCCTATCTTTTGATTGGAACATTTAATCCATTTACATTGAAAGTAATTTTTGATAGGCATGTAGTTATTGCCATTTTATTTATATTTTTTATTTTATCTTAAGTCCCTCTAAGATTCCTTGTAATACTGGTTTGGTGGTGATGAACTCCTTTAGGTTTTTCTTTTCTGGGGCGCTTTAGCTGTCCTTCAATTCCAAAAGATAGCCTTGCTGGGTAGAGTAATCATAATGTATTTGGGTGTTGGCCTCTTTGGGTGCATCTTGTTTTAAACTCTTCGCTTCCTTGGCTCAGATTTCTATTTCCTTCACAAGGTTAGGGAAGTTTTCTGTCATTATTTCTTCAAATAGGTTTTCAATTCCTTACTTTCTGTCTTCTCCTTCTGGTATCCTAAAATGCAAACATTGGTACACTTCAGGTTGTCCCAGAGGCCCTTAAACTCTCCTTTTTTTTTTTTTTAATTCTTTCTCTTTTGCTGTTCTGATTTGGTGTTTTCTACTTCCTTATCTATTAAATCACTTATTCGATCCTCTGCTTCAGACAATTTACTGCTGATTCCCCATAATGTATTTATTTCCATTATTGCAATTTTTGTTTCCGACTGGTTCTTTTTTATGTTTTCTCTATATTTTTATGTTTTCTATCTCTTTGTTGAAGTTCTTTCTGAGATCATTGAACATGCTTACAATTTATTTTTGGAACCCTGCATCTGGTATATTTTTTCCAATTTGCTTAGTTCTTTTTCTGGAGCTTTGTTCTGTTCTTTCATTTGGGACATGTTTCTTTGTCTCCACATTTTGGCTGTCTCCCTGTCTTTCTTTCTGTGTATTAGGTAGAACTGCTATGCCTTCTGATCTTCATAGAGTGGCCTTATGTAGTAGATGTGCTGTGGGGTTCAGTGGTGCCGTCTTCCTGGTCATCTGAGCCATGCCCTCCAGGTGTGTCCCTTGTGTGGGTTGTGTGTGCCTTCCTCTTGTAGTTGAGTCTTGCTTGCTATTTGCCCATCAATTGTAGTTGAGTTTGGTTGCTATTTGCCCTTGGGCTCAGTGGTTATGAGGATTGGCCTTGACTAAATGGAAGAGTTGTGTTGCAGGGCTGACCCTACAGAGCAGTATCTGCCTCAGCTGGTCTCTGGTGTCTGCCCAATCTGCCCACTGGGCGTTTTATCCTGTGAAGCAGCTGGGTGATATTCCAGCTCATTTTGAAGCTGGCCACTGGGGTGCATCAGTCCCAGAACCACCTGGGAGAGGACTCTTTGCACATCAAGTCAAGCTTCATTCTCCATCCCACCTGGTGCTACCCAGCAGGAGGCACAAAGCAGTCCTCAAGTGGCTGCCACCCGTGCCATGCTTGGTAGTGCCCTGAGAGGCCAAGCTGTGAACCAAGGCCAGCTTTTGCTAGTGCTGGGCTAGGGCTGCTCGGCCAGAGGTACAGGACACACTTGTCTGGGTCCATGAATCTTTGAGAGTCCCTAGGAAAGTCTGCAGCATGACCCACGGCAGTTTTTATGAAAAAGTCACTGAAAGCAACTTGGGTGTACCTGAAAGTTGTGCGGGGCAAAGGTCTCAGAATCATCAGGGTTGGGTGAATGATTAGCCAGCTTGATGCAGACTCAAATAATGACAACTGCATCTGCACACTGGGAAGGGGGACGGTTGAACAAAGAATAGCTTTAGTCAGCATCTCCGTCCAGGGGAAAGCTGCACCTCCATCCTCTGTCCTGAAGCCACACAGCTCAGCTCCTCCCCGTACTCCCCTCTTGCCTCTCTAGCTGCTAACTCAGCGCTGGAGCTCAGAGTTACTGGTTCTGCTAGTAAGTTCCTAAGTGAGTCCTTTAAGAGGATTATCTGGGACTCCAGCCACCCTACTCACTCAGCCACAATCTCCCCTGGTTTTCACAACAGGTTATGAGGACTTCTCTTTCCCTGGCACTGGAATATTGGGCTGGGGAGCTTGGTGTGGGGCTGGGACCCCTTGTTCTTCTGGGGGCGAGGGACGGGGAGGGACCTCTGCATCCGAGATAGTCCTTCTCAATTTTTAATAGTTACATGAGTGTGGGGCCAGCCTCTTCTGCATCTCTGCCCCTTTTACCAGTCTCCAGGTGGCTTCTATCCTTAGTTGTAGGGTTCTTAACAATGTTTTAAGTGAACAGTGCAGTATTGTTGACTATACGTTTAGTGTTGACCAGGAGATCTCAGATCTAGGACTTATTTAACTTTCTAAACTGAAACTTTATCATTGTTGATTAGTAACTCCCCATTACCACCTTCTCCACTCTCCTGACAACCACCGTTTCACTCTTTGAGTCTGTGGGTTTGATGATATTCAGACCTTATTGTAATCATGCAGTATTTGTCTATTTGTACTGGTTTATGTCACTTAGCATAGTATCTTCATGTAAATAAAATCATAAATAATAAAATATTTAGGAATAAACTTAACCAAGGAGATGAAAGACTTGTATGCTGAAAAGTACAAAACAATGATGAAATAAGACATGAATAAATGGAAAAACACTGCGTTTATCATTGGAAGACTATATTATTAAATTGTTCATACTGTCCAAATTGGTCCTCATATTTCATGCAATTACTGTTCAAAATCCCAATGGCATATTTTTACAGATATAGAAAAACAATTTTACAATTCAAATGGAACTATAACAGACCACAAATAGCCAAATCAGTCTTGAGAAGATAAAGCTGGAGGTATTACATTTCCTGATTTTGAAATAGTGCAAAGCTACAGTAACATAAACAATATGGTCTCATTGTTAGCATTAAGGCAGGCGTACACACCAGTGGAACAGAATAGAGTGCCATAAATAAATCCAAGTATATTGGGTCAGCTGATGTTCGACAAGGGTGCCAAGAATACACAAAGAGGAGTTGATAGTGTCTTCAACAAATGGTGTTACTAGGAAAAATGAATATCCATACATAGAAAAGTGAAATTGAAACCCTGTCTTACAAAAACAAAAATTAACTCAAAAAGTATTAAAAGACTTGAAACTGTAAAACTCCTAGAAGAAAACTTCATGACATTTATCTTGGCACTATACATCAAAAGAGACAATCAGCAGTGTGATAAGGCATCTTTCAGAATGGAAGCATATACTTGCAAACCACTGATCTAATAAGAGGTTAACAAGCATGATTTATGAATGGGCTAAGGGTTTGAATATAAATTTCTCCAAAGAAGACATATAAATGACCAACAACAGATTTATGTAACAGTGCTTAGTGTCAGTAATAATCATCGGGGAAATGTAAATCAAAACCACAATGAGATAGCACTTCAAACCTATCAAAATGGCTATTACTAAAAAGGCAGTATGTGTTGGCGAGAGTGTGAACCTTGTACACTGTTGGGATGAAAAACGGCACAGCTGCTATGGAAAGCAGTATAAAGATTCCTCAATTAAAAATAGAACTATCATATGATCCAGTATCCCACTTCTGAGTATATATCCAAAAGAGTTGAAGTCAAGATATCAATGAGATGTTAGCTGCAGTTCTTTTCATAGTAACCAGGATATGGAAACAACCATTGACAGACAGGTGAATGGTTTAGAACTTGTGTTTTGTACAAGTTTTAAACATCCTTGGTAAATTTATTGTATTTTTTTCTTTTTAATGCGGTTATAAATGCAATTATTTTTCTTTTAGAATTCTGTGCTAGTGTATAGAAAATACACAACTGATTTTTTATTGTTAATTTTGTATCTTGCAATTACTGAATTGGTTGGCTGTGTATGTGTGTATGCTTGGGGAAGTGTTTATATTTTAGTGTATATTGGCATCTTTGTGGATGTGGAGTTGGTGTCCGTGTTTAAATTGTGACATGCTTGTGTATCTGTATATGTATATAAGAAAGAAATCAAAACCATGTTTTTCCTCTAATTTCCTTGTCACATTTGGTTAGAGTAAAAACTCAGTTTTTTTAGTTGTAGTTGATACATTTATTAGAATTAAGTATATCACTCTGTTTGTTTAATATAGATGTCATTTTCCTTCTTTGTTACTTAAAAAAGTATCTAAAGCCATTGTTGTTCCAGGTATATTTTAAAGACGATATGTTTTTTTCTCGTGTTAGTTTTTCCTGTTGTTTTGGAGGAGTTAAACATACCCCAGCAACAATAATATATTTTAGTCTTCTTAGTACTTTTTGAGGGAGACCTGTGGACAGTGGGCTCTTTTAGAAATTTGTACCTTAAATATGAAGTTGTTAGACCGCAACTATGGAAAATGTTATGTCTTTAAAAAATACTTATAAGTATTTTCAAGTCTGTTTCCTAGAACATAAACAATGTGTAGTTGATGCCTGAACAACATGGTTTTAACTCTGCAGGTCCTCTTATATGTGAAGTTTTCTTCCAGTAAATGCATACAGTAATGTAAATGTATTTTTCTTATGAGTTTCTTAACATTTACTTGTTTCTAGATTTATTGTATAAGCATGCACATATAATACATATAACATACCAAATATGTGTTAACCAACTATTTATATTATCAGTAAGGCTTCTAGTGAACAGTGGGCTATTAATAGTTAACTTTGTGGGGAGTCAGAAGTAATACAACATGGATTTTTGATTGTGTGAGGGGTCAACATCCCTAACCCTTACATTGTTCAAGGGTCAACTGTATTTTAAAATTAAAATCCTGTCTTTGTAAAGGATTTGTAAAGGATAGTAGCACTTGCTCTATTTGCTTAATTAGTTGTCCATATCTTCAAAGTCTTTCTAGGCTAATTATACATGGGATGATTGAATACTTCTACAGCTTTGTGAAAGTTAAGTAACATATGAGGTTGAAATCATTTTCTTTGTAACTTTTGGGATACAGCAGATTTTTTAAAATGTCATTTTTTTGACACATTGTTATTTTGAAGGCTAGTTGTATTAGTGATTAATTATTCTGAAACATGGCTGTCAAGGGTTAAAGAAATAGTCAGTTAATAAATTAGCACTTCCTACTTTCAGTTACTTTTTAAATAATAGAAATTTAAACTATTTTTATTATTTAAATCTTTATACACTAGCCAGCTCACAAATATGTTATTAGTGTTTATTCTACTTTATTACTTGAAGAATTAATTAGATCATGTCATTGGCTCCTTATTAAAATCTAGAGTATTTCTGTTTGAAGATTTATTACTTAATTTTCTATGACTATTTTCTACTCTTTAGAGGAAGTATCATTCTGCAAAAGAAGCCTATGAACAACTTTTACAGACAGAAAACCTACCTGCAAGTGAAAGCAACTGTTTTACAACAGTTAGGTACATAAAATTTACCTTTTATTTAATATTGCATTACTTTAAAAATTTGGGGGTGCATGGGAGCAATTTTAACACTTCTGCTTTAAAAGTCAGTTTTTCTTTAGAATTTTCTGCTTTAGGATTGTGACATACTATTTTGAGACTGCATGTAAAATAAATACTTTACTTTGTAAATGTATTCCTTGTCTTCTTTTGTCCGGAATTATACCAATTGTCTAGCACAGTCCATCTGAAATTTTATCTAAATTCAGTACTTCAATGGAGCTAGTTATTTTAAATTCTCCATATTATACCCTAGTACTTGACCTCTGGAGGCTTTTGAGTTCTTGCCTGTGCTTATCACTCCCTGAAGTTAATTGAATTAAAATTATTCACACAGCTAGTACGTGGCTCTTGAGCTTTCTTTCCTACATTTATTCATAATATGAATTAATGTAAATGTTTTACATAAAACTATAGAATATGCTATATTTTCTCCAACAGTTTATTATATTCCTATATTTCAGAGAAAATCTAGTATTCAAAAGTACTCTGTCATTTTCTGTAGAGAGTAGTAAGGATACTCCTCAGTAATTCAATTTGTTGATTAGTTATCGTATCTATGTTTGATATTTGGTTTGGTGTTTGTTTTTCCTTTAACTGTTTCTGTCTGGTCTTGGGCAAATAGTTCCTAAGTTTCAATCAAGTTTGTGATAATATGAATATTTTCACAGTGGCACTATTTTATTTATAATGTCAAATAAATTAAGCAATTAAGTACAGTTTTGCTTAAGTGATAATTTTGCAAACTTAATTTTTTTATACACTTCAATCCACTCACATGTCATACACTGCTTTTTATTTGTCTTAAATGTTTAACATATTTCATCATGATTCAGTCTTTTTGTTGTATCAGCAGCTGTAATTCTAAATGTTTTTATTAATCAAACACTCTGTACTGCTCTTAAATCTTTGAATCAGGTTTTTAATTTGGATTTCAATATAGCCTTGGTGGCATTTTGTTTGTTGTTATATTTTGCATGTTAATGAGCACAACCAGTGCCAGTAAGGTGTAAGAGTTTCTATAAGGTTGTTATTTTTTAATTGAAATTATTTATTTATTTTTATTATAGAAGCTTTTATTTATTCTTTAGAAATAAATGTTGGCTTGCTAGGTGGTTTTCAAAATACTTAAACCTTTAAAGGAATAGTAAGTGAATTGTCTTTCATTATTTGACTCATGAGTTGGATTTTTTCTCCCCTAAATTTATAAAAGGAGAAGTTATCATTTCTCATCTACTAAGTGTTAATGCAGTAAACCCAAATCACTTCAATTTCTCTTTTTAAGGGTCCTTGGTAGCTTTGATTGTATTTGTTTTGTGTGAAATAGACTTTCCTGTCCTATCTTTGGTTATTTTAAATTTGGGGAAAATTTGATTCAAGATAAATGAATAAATGTACTGAATGAGCATTTTAATTTATTTGTGTTCCTCATGGTATTTTAAAGCTAGAAGAAGAGTTGAATCATGGGTAAATGCTTATAATTTTAATTATAGGTTGGATGCATCATAATGGAGATCTCCTGGGAGACAAAGCCACCAAAGAAACTTACGCGATTCAGTATCTCCAGAAGTCATTGGAGGCAGATCCTAATTCTGGCCAGTCTTGGTATTTCCTTGGGAGGTAAGATCACATACTTGGGTTGTGCTGTCTAGAGTTGACTTAGAATATAGAATGTTAGATCATGTAACATTACCTGGTCAGTAACATTTTATTTAAAATACAATGTAGCAAAGATTCTTCAGAGGTAAAACTATCACTCTAAATGTGGTGCTTTTACTGAGAAATTACTTTGCTTTTGAGTTTTTGTTTTTACATCGTCTTCATGTGACTTGAATTACTGATAGTTTTTAGAGTCTTGAAAATTTTTAAGAATCTTATCAGCTAGTAATCACTACTATTGTTTTTCAATTCAGTGTTTGTATTGTGTCCCCTCTACGATTTCTATCCTTGTTAATGTATTTATTGTTATTAATAATTTTTCTTGTACCTCTTGATCACCATTAGTAGCCTCTGGAAAAGTTCATTTAAATACAAAGGGTGCCAAAAAAATGTATACCCATTTTAAGAAAGGAAAACTATTAAAATTGTAATACTCAATATACTTGGTTCACAATTAAGTTGGTGAACTTGTTGCAGTGATGTTGCTAACCTTTTTTGATATCAGACAGATTATTCATTCTGAATTTGTATCAATTGGACAAACAGTTAAACACATTTACTATTTGGAAATGCTGAAAAGGCTGCATGAAAAAGTTAGATGACCTGAACTTTTCGCCAGCAATTTATGGCACTTGCGTTGGGACCAATGCATCAGCTCACACAGCACTGTCTGTGAGGGAGTTTTTAGCCAGTGAACAAATAACTGTATTGGAACCCCTTCCCTGCTCACCTGATCTGACCCCCAGTGACTTCTTTCTTTACACGAAGAGAAAGGAAATATTGAAAGGAGGATATTTTGATGATACTCAGGACATCAGGGGTAATATGACAAGAGTTCTGATGGCCATTCCAGAAAAAGAGTTCCAAAATTGTTTTGAAGGGTGGACTAGGCACTGGTGTTGGTGCATAGCTTCCCAAGGGTATGTACTTCAAAGGTGACCGTAGTGATATTTAGTAATGAGGTATGTAGAACTTTCTCTAGGATGAGTTTGCAAACTTAATTGTCTGACCTCGTATACTGATAACAAAAGATTAATACAAGTCACATTTGACTTCTGCAATTACAAGAGATGCTCAAAGTGGTTACCATCAGCATCCAGACACTTCCAATTATGTCAAACTACTGCTTGAACGTTGACCAAAGTGTCCCCTTATATACATTTTTTTGGCAACTCCCTCCGCCCCCCCCCCCCCAGCCCATAGTTTAAGCTCTCAATTATCGTTTCACCTATAAATGAAAAGTTTGGATTCGATCTATCAGCAAGGTTGTAAACTTAATTTAATTGTACTATTTGTTTTAATTGTAAATTTTGCCCCATTCTTTTTTCACAGGGAATAGTTTGTTTTGTAGAAGGTCATTATGAAATCCAAGTAAAATTTAGTTCTTGTGTTAATTTTAGTTTTCATACAATGGATCATTTAAAATTTTTTTAAAGTATGTTTTAAAGGTATAATTCCATTTAAATTTTAATTATTTATTAATCATGTACAATAAGATTTAACTGTTAAGTGAGCTATGTTTGGTAGAATTTTCTTGTAGTCTTCAGGAAGGCTTATAAAAAGAGTAGTTTGAGTTTCTTTAATATAGAACATGAGGGTCCAAACTTAGACTTTCTTCTCCACTAAATGTCCTCAGGAAGCAGCTCAATCTTTTCTGTCTCTATTGCCTAGCAATGTGCCTTGAGCAAACAAGTTGTATAATAAACAGAGTTAAGTGAACTAAAAGTAGCATTTGGGTTTAGAGCAAACACTACTGTTAGCTTTGTACAATGTATATCTTAATATAGTGACTATAAAAGAGGCTTATTACTAGACAAGAGGAGGAGGTATCAACCTTGATCTCTAAGTTTTATATGTTAGCACTCCCATTACTATGGATTAAAAAATATGAATCGGTATTTTTTTCCTTTGGTTCAAGATTAAAAATTTGTAGCATCATATACATTGTATGTGTGTCTTTATTATAAGGGGTTTGTCTTGTTATTGTTTAATCACAGCTATAATCAAGATATAATCAAATGTGTTTAAAATTACCAGTTTAATGATATACTTTTTAATTTCTGTGAGAATAGCAGGGCTTTATTCCATAGAGGGCTTTATTAAGTTATCTGAATTTAAAACTGAGTTGTGCTTTACTTTTAACTTTTTTAGGTAAAATTTCTGAATGTATTTGAACACTTTTCTTGACTTCTAAAACAAGATACTTTGTTTTTTTTTAAGTTCAGGCTTACCATTTTAGACAGTAATTATCTTTAGTGTCAAATTTTGTTTCTACGATTTTAGTTCTCATATTGGCATCTGCTGCCTTATATATTGCTTCTAATTGGCTTTATTGTTAGAGAAAATCAAGTTTGTCAAAAATTATATTTTAAAACTTATTAAAGCTCTGAATGAGGATCACATTCATTGTCATTTTATGTCCCTAGTGTTTTGGAGACTTTTATTTGTTACTTCTCCATTCAAGGTTGTGTTGCATATTGATGTTGCTTGTTGATTGGGTTGTAGATATTAAGTGAGATGGGGATGTGGTAATAGTTAAACTAATCTAGTAATGACTCCAGCAGTCTCCCACAGTCTCCCACAGTCACAATACTATTTGAGTTGGGAGTGATCAGGCAGCAACTTTGTTCACCTTTCTCATTCTACAGATGGGGGTGGGAGTGAGTTCAGAGATGAGAAAAAGTGGTTTCCTCAAGGTCATATAGGTAATTAGTGTCCCAGAAAGAGCTATAACCCAAGTTTACCGAGTGCTGCTTCTATTACACGAGCCTACCTCAGAGGAACCTTGTAAGTTGTGTTAGAAGAAAAGCATCAGGTGATTGGACTCAGACATTAGTGCTTGGATATACTGACTTTCTATTTTGACTTTTTAAAATTTGAATATGAAAATACTGGCTTCAGGAAGTACTTCTTATTTCTCTAGAATTTAGGCAGATTTGTCTGATAATCTGATATTTGAGTTTGTTAAAAATTGTTTTTGTCACTATTCACATTGTCTCTATTGTCTGTCCCTGTTTGTATTAATGCTAACTCTATTTAATTCTCCCTCTGACACATAGATTGTACCCACTTTCTGAAATGTCTGTCTCTATGTCTTTTACTGGCATTTCTCCCAACCCACAAATTAGCCATTATTTTCTCTTACTTCTACCCCTCTCCTGTGTGCATCTTGTGTGCTCTTAAACTGGTCTCTCAAAGTGGCTGAATTCCAAATTCAAATTTCTGACTCTTAAGATGTCAAATTCAGTTTCGGTGTCCTTTTACTTATACTGAATATTACAGTAGTCCTCACCATACATCTAAATCAGCATCATTTTAAAACGTCTGCTCATAGTCTCTCTTACTCTAGCTACTTTATGTTTCTTTTGACAAAAATTTACTTTTTTATACTGAACAGGTTTCAAAATTATAATATCTCATTAAATATCTTAAGAAAATCTTCAAGTCTTTATCCATCATTTTGGGTTGTTTTTTTTTCCATACCATTTTCGTCACTTCCACTATAATCTCCTAGTTGAAGTGTATATGGCAGCCTTGTTGTTTGATATTTATTTTCATTTCAGTCTCTAATTTTTCATTTCACACATTGTTAGAAGATTAATGTTTCTATAAAGAGCTTTTGTCCTGCCTCTGCCTTTTTGGAAAGAAAGCACAAGTAGGTCACAACTGGATTTAATATTTTCCATATGTAGATAATAATTTTTGCTTGTACTCTTCAAAGCCTATAAAATGCCTTCTATCATCTTTTCTGCTTTACTCTATGGTTCTCAGCCATTTGGGTTATACGAATTACCAAAATTTCAATCAGTAATTGTAGTTCCCAACTTAGAGTGGCTGTACAATTAAAGATAATATTTTTTTTTTTTTTTTTGCTATTTTATGCCATCTAGTGCCATATGAAGTAAAATTAGACAAATAATTTCATGGATGTAACAATTCCTACATCTTAAGAAAACAAATGTTAAAAATAAAGACAACTACTTAAGACAGGAGACTTTTCCCATTAGCTAACATAATAGAACAACCATCCTCTTATTCATTATATGTGTATAATTTTTGTATTTTTGTTTGTTTAGTTAGTTGTTCATGTTAAAGTCAACATATACTGGCCTTCATTTAATACGCTTTTGAACACTTTTAAAAAAAATAAGATTAAAATGTTGTAAATTGTTTACAAATACGTATTAAATAGAAATTTAAAATATGCTGTATACAATTTTAATAGTCACTTGCTGTTAATTGTCTCAGATTTGTATTTTTCATGAATTAAGGAATGTTTGTTCTGAGTGTTATGAGTTCAGAAATGAAAATCCAGATATACTGCTGAAAGAAATTATTAATATTATATAATAGTTTTCTCTTTGTTTTGTAGCTCTATATTCTTGTCATGTAGGAATCTGGAGTACAAACTACACATAAATAGAGCTCTGTGTGTTTAACCGTGAATATTACTGCATTGGACAAATTGTGCTATAATGGTTTCAGTAAACTTTATCAATATGATATGTTAGCACTTACGAAAGAAAGTTCATTTAACAACACATTATAACATGGAGTGTGTGTGTATGCAGTATGCATAGATATCTCTGTATGTTAGCATGTTAGTGTTTTTCCTTTCCATTACATCATACATTTTGGCAAATAAATATAGTTAATTTAAGTATTAATGGAAAACTCTCTCTGTGTATCTATGTATATAGATATATGTATATAGATATATATGTATATAGCTACTTGTCTATATCTGTTTATGTATATATTTCCTTCCTGTCCCCACTGCAGGTGCTATTCAAGTATTGGGAAAGTTCAGGATGCTTTCATATCTTACAGGCAATCTATTGATAAATCTGAAGCAAGTGCAGACACATGGTGTTCAATAGGGTAAGGCTTGTGTATATAAGATTAATAGTATTTTAATTGATATACAAGTTCATTGAAGCACATATAGTGTATATTAATATTATACCGAGTCATTTTTAGACACTATTTTTTATTTCTCTTTCCAGTGTGCTGTATCAGCAGCAAAATCAGCCTATGGATGCTTTACAAGCCTATATTTGTGCTGTACAATTGGACCACGGGCATGCAGCAGCCTGGGTCGACCTAGGCACTCTCTATGAATCCTGCAGTCAACCTCAGGATGCCATTAAATGCTATTTAAATGCAACTAGAAGCAAAAATTGTAGTAACACCTCTACACTTACAGGGAGAATCAAGTTTTTACAGGTGAAAATGTTAAGTAGCATATTTTACAAGACACAATTTCTATATGATAACCGGCATGAGGAGGGTGGCTAGAAAGTTTTTGTTTGTTTGTTTTGATGTCAATAATTTGTTCCCATAATTTTTAATATTTTGTTATATTATTTTACTTTTCATTTTAATTGAGATATGCAGTATTTAAAATATTCTTTTGCACGTATGCTTTTTAATGCACATTAATTTGCATGATTTTTCTGTATGCTATCTACGTTTTTAAGTTATAGCATTTAGAGAAAAGAACACATTGATTTTCACTCTTGCTTGAAATTTCCTGAGGCGCTATCTGTAAGAATTCTGAAAAACACCTTAGCTCTGTTCTGATTCGCACAAGTGTATTCTAGTTGCCCTCTTTATACTTAGCATATATCTGAAACCCCACATTTAAAATTTTTTTTCTTTAAAAAATAAGTACCTGTAACATTCAGGAAGATTTAGTGGACTTGCTCTTACTCAAGTAGGCCTGTGTTAAATTTGCTTTTTACATAATTTTTCCTAGGCTCAGTTGTGTAACCTTCCACAAGGTAGTCTACAGAATAAAAATAAATTACTTCCTAGTATTGAGGAGGCATGGAGCCTACCAATACCCGCAGAGCTTACCTCCAGGCAGGGTGCCATGAACACAGCACAGCAGGTGAGAAGTTGGGTTATATTCTGTAGATGCCCAGCTTTAAGGGTTCTTTGGAATCTGTAGTCATCAAGTTTATATTACTAAGTGCAGGATTGACTTTTTAAACATATATAAATCTTTCAAATTTAATTACAAAGGTTTTACATCAGAATAAGACTTCCTCTGATATGGGAAGAAATGTAGCCAGTTTAAAATCTTTACATAGTCTCATGATTTTGAAAGGAATTTCTTAAGGAACTGTAGTAGTTTGTTTAACTTAAAAAACAAGTTTTCCAAAAGAAGGTACACATTTATCCCTTGATGATTCATTTGATTTTATTTTTAATAATTGTAATGTGTGATCACACAGCTTTGAAAAATATACAGCATATAAAGTTTTATAATTTGAAGGAATGAATTAAGAATATCTCGACCCATATTTTTGTCTTCTGTAATCCTTAGGCCTATAAAGCTCATCATCCAACTACTGAACCTGAGTTAGGCCTCAGTCAAACATCAATTGCACAGCAATCCTTGCCAGTACACATGATTACTTCTGGCCAAGTAGATGGCCTATCCAGTCCTGCCAAGAGGAAAAGAACATCTAGTCCAACAAAGGTATATGTACACTTTAGAAAAATGGAAAATTCCAATGGAAATGAAGCTCTTAGGTCTTGCATTTTAAATTTGTATACAGAGACTGAAAAGTTCTTCAATTATTGTGCTATATACAAGCAGTATTTGCTATTCTGAAATTTTAGCATCATTTAAATACAGAAGAAGGTAGGGATAACTTTATTTTCATCAAGTCATTTTATTCACGCTAGGCTTTTATGAAATTAACACACTTTTTACCACCCACTTTCTACTGACATTGAAAGAAATTGAATGCTGTTTATAATAGACAGCATGTTAGCTCTTGGAGCCACGAATTTAGATAAGAGCCTTTTTAAGGTGGAGTAAGGAATGAATGTATGTTTCAAATTCATAGTTTTCCAAATTGATAATGGATTTTAAATTATTTTCTAAGTGACTTAAAAAGATAAGTCATGTGTATATGTAAATACTCCTAGTCATGTAGTGGTCTCACTACTCGTAACTGTTAGGATGTGAATTAAACCAAATGTTTTTAATTTTCCAAATTAAATTTTCCTTAGAATATTTCTGACAACTGGAATAGTGACTAAACTGTTTCACACGCTTCCGTGCAAGCAACAGGTTAATTCATGGTGTTTGACACCACAGAGATTATAGGTATGAAATATTCTTTTGATATTTCTCCCTATTTTAAAGTAGAAGTAATAAGCTTTAAGCTGTTTTAAAATGCAGTAATGTATTATGTATGGAAGTATATTGAGTCCACATTTTCCAGAGTAACAGACATCATAATTCAGTTTTGTTTTTCACTTTTTTAAAGAAGTAATACATTCATGTGTTTGAAATGTAAGAATTAATAGAAGATGGGGTACACAGGTTACTGCCTCTAGCCATTTAATTTTTCTTTCCAACAAATAATCAATCTTAATAGCTTCTTTTGTGCGTTGTTTTAGAATAGAAATACATTGTACATGCACAAGAAAATAGGTAGGATGCTATGTGTATCTTTCATGACTGTATAGTGGCTGCATAACCTTACATTTTAAGACTCCATGGCAGCCACTGATTATTTAAACAGATTTCTTATTTTTAGACTTTCAAGTCATTTCCAATGTTTCTTTTACAAACAGTGCTGCTTTTCATGAGTTCTGTTATACCATATTGTAAACAGCTTTCTCTATGAAGATTGTAATTTCCTTTCCACATGATATAGTTAGCTCAAAACCAGATGAATTTCTGGTGTTTACCTTTTTCTCTCTTAGCTTTCTGAAAGAACCTTATCTTAAAATTGATAACTTTGGGCTAGGAAGCACATTGACTATGCAAAAGTTCTGAGTCTGTAGTCTTTTCAGTGACAGTTTAATGTCTTATTTCTTGGATTTAACTTTATATATTTTTTCGTCTTTCTAGCACTTGGAACAGCTGCATGCAAATAAAGATAACTTAAATCCAGCACAGAAACTGATGCTGGA
>NW_027423925.1:0-16661 GCF_036562045.2 Rhinolophus sinicus | reverse complement strand
GTCTCAGAAACCAAACGTGAAGGGCATCCTCACACCTGAGCGTAGATATTTCCTTCGAGTGGAAAGGCATGATTGGTCAGAAAGCTGGGGCTACAGCTGTTGTTACTTGTGGGTTTAAGTGAGGACTATCCTGAAGGACCTGCAGTCTAAATCAGGCAAAAGCTCGGATTGCTGCGGATCTGCTGTGTCTCTCCCTTTCTCTTCCATGTTACTGAGTGCCTCCTACGACATGCCTTTCTGTTTCATCTTTTACATTTTCCACATGTTGTGTGACTTTTTTACTACTCTGATCTTCATAATTGAGATAACATTTCCAATTTTCACCCTTTTCCTCATATATGTACGTTTTGCTTGTGTGTCTCCATGTGTGGTCAGAGAATCTATCATGAGTTCCAATTCTTTGTTACATCACTGGCTAAGGGGTGCCAGAGAGTGTCTTCCTGGGAGAAATTCAGTGCCTTCAACAAGTACAATATGGAGAACTACAGCATATGCTGAGCCAGCTACTGAGCCCACACACAAAGAAAGTGGACCTTCTTTTCATTTTAGATAATTCCTGGCAAAACTGAACTCTAGTGAATGACATCCAACCCTCTGTAATCAGTCAGTTGATAACTATGCATCGGGGAATTCAGATGTAAGACCCATGGAGCACATCCTGCCTGTCATAACTAACAGAACAACATACAGATTTGTATCCTTCCTCTCCATGTACCAAAACACCATTGACACTACTCAGCAAATGATGAGAACAGTCAGGAACCTGAGGCTCCAAATTGCTAGGTATGATAAGTGGTTCTTGTTGAAAATCACCATTAGAGACTAGAGAACCTGATCTGCTTCTATGTGGAGCTCACATTCATCTGATCACACTCTTTGATGGGGCACATTTTGGAGCCAGGACTCACCCCAACTGCACGTAAGTTCTTGCTCCTCTTTGAAGTGGCAAGGTGATTCCTGACAAGTCAATACAGCTGGTCCAAAGGGATTCTGTAGTATGAGAAAGATGGCACTGTGGATCACAGAGAATGGGGAAGTCACACTCATGTCTCCAAGAGGAAGGGCTGTCCTGGGTAAGTCTCTGGGCAGCAAATGGTCCAAGGCAACTATGTAGCTGCAGCCTTCAGGAGAGATGATGATGATGTCACAGTCCTCCTTTTGGGACACATGAGCATACTGGAATTTGATTGGCCAGGTGGCTCCTGGACATGGGTCACAGCTATTGTGCTAGGCAGACAACAGTGTGTGTGTCTCTTTGGAGAGAGTTCTGTGGCTCTTCTCAAGCTGTTCCTTCCTCTTGAAACGCTCATCAGACCCTGCTGAGCAGTTAACTGTTGACAGACACACCTGAGAATGCAACAATCTTGCAACTTCATATTGGACTTTCAGGACTGTGAGAAATATACATCTGTTATTGAAGCCACACAGTCTATAGCATTTTGCCATGAATATTGGTCAGTTTATCAGTCAGGGAGGGAAAATTGAAAGCACAATGAGAAAATATGCTACTCCTTCAAGAATGCTGTTATCAACCAAAGAGAAAAGATAACATGTTTGTTGACATTACGATGTGGAAGAACTGAAACACTCGCATGTCTCTGCTGGATACATACAATATTATAGCTACCGTGGAAAAAATTTCCACAATTGTTCAGTATGTTGAGAATGGGAAACTCATGAAACCATTGATATATACACAATAGCTTTTTTAATAATTTATTTTTTAAATTTATTTGGGTGACAATTGTTAGTAAAATTACATAGATTTCAGGTGTATAATTCTGTATTACATCATCTATAAATTCCATTCTGTGTTCACCACCCAGAGTCAGTTCTCCTTCCATCACCATATATTTGATCCCCCTTACCCTCATCTTCCACCCCCCACCCCCTTTACCCTCAGATAACCACTAAACTATTGTCTGTGTCTACGAATTTCTGTTTCTCATTTGTTTGTCTTGTTCAATTGTTGTTTTTGGTTTATATACCACATATCAGTGAAATCACATGGTTCTCTGCTTTTTCTGTCTGACTTTGTTCGCTCAGCATTACACTCTCAAGATCCATCCATGTTGTCACAAATGTTCCTATATCATCTTTTCTTACCGCCAAATATTATTCCATTGTGTATATAGACCACAAATTCTTTATCCATTCATCTGTCGACGGACATTTTGTTTGATTCCAGGTCTTGGCCACCGTAAACAAAGCTGCAATGAACATTGGAGCACACGTGTCTTTATCTCCAAATGTTTCCAGATTTTTTGGGTGGATACCCAGGAGAGGGATTGCTGGGTCATATGGCAATTATATTCGTAATTTTTTGAGGAAATTCCACACTGCCTTCCATAACGGCTGCACCAGTACATTCCCAGCAACAGTGGATGAGGGTTCCGTTTTCTCCACAGCCTCTCCAACACTTGTTACTATTTGTCTTGTTGATGATAGCCATTCTGACTGGGGTGAGGTGATATCTCATTGTGATTTTGATTTGCATTTCTCTGATGATTAGTTATGTTGAGCATTTTTCATATATCTATTTGCCATTTGTGTGTCCTCTTTGGAGAAATGTCTCTTCAAATCCTCTGCCCATTTTTCAATTGGGTTGTTTGTTTTTTTGTTGTTGAGTTGCATGAGTTCCTTGTATATTCTGGATATTAGCCCCTTATCGGAGGCACTGTTTGCAAAAATCTTCTCCCATTCAGTTGGTGGCCTCTTTATTTTGTCGATGGTTTCTTTTGCTGTGCAGAAGCTTTTAAGTTTCATATAGTCCCATTAGTTTATTTTACCTTTTACTTCCTTTGCCTTTGGAATCAGACTCACAAAATGCTCTTTGAACCCAAGGTCCATAAGTTTAGTACCTATGTTTACTTCTGTGCAGTTTATTGTGTCAGGTCTTATGCTTAAGTCTTTGATCCATTTTGAATTAACTTTGGTACATGGTGACAAATAGCAGTCCAGTTTCATTCTTTTGCACGTGGCTATCCAATTCTCCTAGCACCATTTATTAAAAAGGCTGCCTTTGCTCCATTGTATGTTTTTAGCTTCTTTATCAAAAATTATCTGTCCATATTTATGTGGTTTTATTTCTGGGTTCTCAATTCTATTCCATTGGTCTATGTGTCTGTTTTTCTGCCAATACCATGCTGTTTTGATTATTGTAGCCCCGTAGTACAAGCCAAAGTCAGGTAGTGTTATACTTCCATTATTGTTCTTTTTTCTTAAGATCGCTTTAGCTATTCGGGGTATTTTGTGGTTGCAAACAAATCTGATGATTTTTGTTCTCTTTCTTTAAAATATGCAATTGGGATTTTGATCGGGATTGCATTAAATCCGTATATTGCTTTGGGTAATATGGCCATTTTAACTATGTTCATTCTTGCAATCCATGAGCACGGAATGTCTTTCCATTTCTTTGTGTCTTCTTCGATTTCTTCAAAAATATCTTATAGTTTTCAGCATATAGGTATTTCACGTCCTTGGTTAAGTTCATTCCTATGTATTTTATTCTTTTTGCTGCAAATGCAAAAGGAATTGTTTTTTGTATTTCTTTTTCTGAGATTTCATTGTTAGTATACAGGAAGGCAATGGACTTTTGTGCGTTGATTTTGTAGCCGGCAACTTTACTGTATTCGTAGATTGTTTCTAATAGCTTTTTGGTGGAGTCTCTGGGGTTTTCTATATATAGCATCATGTCATCTGCAAAGAGTGATAATTTAACTTCTTCATTCCCAATTTGGATGCCTTTTATTTCTTTCTCTTGCCTGATTGCTTTGGCAAGGACTTCCAACACTATGTTGAAAAGCAGAGGTGATAGGGGACAGCCCTGTCGTGTTCCTGAACGTAGAGCAAATGGCTTCAGTTTTTCAACATTAATTATGAGATATGCAGAACGCTTGTTATATATTGCCTTTATTATGTTAAGGTATTTTCCTTCTATACCTATTTTATTAAGTGTTTTCATCATAAATGGATGTTGTATATTGTCAAATGCTTTTTCTGCATCGATTGATATAATCATATGATTTTTGTCCTTTATTTTGTTTATGTGATGTATCACATTGATGGGCTTGCGGATGTTGAACCATCTTGTGCCCCGGGGATGAACCCCACTTGGTCGTGATGAATAATATTTTTAATGCATTGTTGTATTCGATTTGCTGGAATGTTATTTAGGATTTTTGCATCGGTATTCATCAGAGATATTGGTCTGTAGTTTTCTTTTTTTCTTTGTGCTGTCCTTACCAGGTTTTGGTATCAGGGTAATGTTGGCCTCATATGAGTTAGGGAGTACTGTCTCTTCTTCAATTATTTGGAGCAGTTTGAGCAGGATTGGTATTAGATCCTCTTTGAAGGTTTGGGAGAATTCACTAGTGAAGCCATCAGGTCCTGGACTTTTGCTTTTGGGAAGGTTTTGTATGACAGAGTCAATTTTGTTACTGGTGATTGGTCTGTTTAGATTTTCCAGTTCTTCATGGTTCAGCCTAGGGAGGCTATATGTTTCTAAGAACTTGTCCATTTCTCTAGGTTGTTGAATTTGGTGGCATATAGTCCTTCATATTATTCTTGGATGATTCTTTGTATTTCTATGATGTCCGTGATAACTTCCCCTTTTTCATTTCTGATTTTGTTAATTAGTGTCTTCTCTCTTTTTATCTTAGTGAGTCTAGCCAAGGTTTTGTCAATTTTGTTAACCTTTTCAAAGACCCAGCTCTTTGTCACATTACTTTTTTCTATTGCCTTTTTGTTGTATTTCATTTAGTTCTGGTCTAATTTTTGTTATTTCGTTCTTCTGCTGACCTTGGGTTTTACTTGTTCTTCTTTTTCTAGTTCTTTAAGGTGTAACATGAGGTTATTTATTATGGAGTTTTCTTGTTTCCTGAGATAGGCCTTTAATGATATAAATTTCCCTCTTAAAACTGCTTTCGCTGCATCCCAAAAATTTTGGTAGGATGTATTTTCTTTGTCATTTGTTTCTATGTATGTTTTGCTCTCTCCTCTAACTTCTTCTTTGACCCAGTCGTTCTTGAAAAGTTCCTTAAAAGTTCGAGGATTTGGTTCTTTTTTAAAATTTCAATCTCTTTCGTAAAATGCTCATGCTGTTCTTTGATTGTGTTTCTGAGTTCATTTAACTGCCTATCTTTGTTTTCTTGCATCTCGTTTAGTTTTCAGAACTGTAGTCTTGAATTCTCTGTCATTATATCACATATTTCTGTATCTTTAAGTGCCTTTTCTGGAGATTTTTAACTTTCTTTCTGAGCTTTCTTGTTGTCTTGGTTATTCATGGTGATTACTGGTTTACTATTTCTCTTCCTAGACATCTACAGGAGTGGCTTCTGCAACAGGTTTATAGGAAGCTGTCTTTCTTTTGTTTTCCAGTGCTTGTTGGTAGAATGTTTTATTTTTTCTCCGAATGCAGCTTATTTTTCTTCTCCCACACAGTAGTGCTATGTTTTCTCTGTACTATTCCAGCTTCTCACACAATGGGGGGATTCCCTGGGAGACGGGCTTCTCCTCTGTTAATAGTTTGTCTAGGTCACAGGGCGCAGTGTCCCGGTGGGTACGCGGAGATCTTTTGATGTTCCAAAGCTCTTCCAGCTGCAGATTCAGAGCCCATATGTTTCAGCAGTTCTGTTTACTCCTGTAGGGATCCGCCCAGATAGGCGAGGTCAGGGGCGGGCTGAGTTGTGAGAGGTGGCCCAGAGCAATTGCGGCGACCGCCACCTTAGCCGGTCCTGCTTCCATGGCTCCCTCCTCTTTGCCGGAACTAGTTGGGCTACGAATCTGTGTCTGCAGTCCACAGTTCTCAGAACAGCAAATATTCTGTTCTCCACCTGACACTGCTACTCTTCTGTTTCTATCACCGCGAAGGTGGGGGCTGGGCGAGATCTGGGAGGGTAGGGAGAGGGCGGCTAGTCTCATTGCCTGAGGCTTCTGTTCTCTGCTCCGCAGTGAGGGCTTCAACCACCATTTTCAGCCGTCTTCCCTCAGTCTTTTCTACAAGGTCTGTGCTGTGAGGGTTGGGTTCAGCTGAGTTATATGCTGCCCTCTCAGCCCTGTGGGAAGAGGAGCCCTAGCAGTCTGACTTCATCCCTCTCCCGCAGCTGCAGTAGTTTCGGGAAGCAGCGAGCTCGGAGCACTGAGCTAGGTCTGCATCCTGCCCCTGCGTGGCTCCATCTCCGCACTTCTCCCTTTCCTCCTCCCCCCGCTCACACGAATATCTCACCTGTGGGTGATTTCGGTAGTGGGCCACTTTGTCTTGCCTGTCTGCTGTGCAGGGTGTCCTTTGTGGTGTTTTTGTTGTTCAATCCATTGTAAATTCCAGGCGAGTTTTACAGAGGCTCACCTCATGCTGCCACATTTCCTCACCTTGTACACAATAGTTTTTAAAATGTATGCCCAGTAACTCCTAAACAGAATTCAGAACTGCCCTATAGATAATGGAATAATGTATAAAAGCAATATCAGGTAAACTGATGAATGCATTAGTGAAGGTGGTGTATGTATAAAATGAAACAAGATACTCTCATAAAGGTGACAGAGTCCTGATACTGGCCAAAGCAAAAATGAATCTTGATAAATTGGCAAGAGAATGAAGCCTGCGACCCAAGGTGACATACAATGTCTCTCCATTAATATGACAGACTGACAATATCAAATTCATAGGGAAAGAAGGCAGGTCAGTGTTTTCCAGGGTAATAGGTGTGGGGCATTGTGGATGGGAAGTGAAAGTTGCATCTCTTGGGTATCTATTGATTGTTTGTGTTCAGAAAAATGCTATTAGACAGTGAGGGTGGTTGAAAGCACAATGCTGGTGGCATATTGCAAAACTGAATTGTATATTTTAAAGGTTTCAATGGGAAACTGGTTGTGTGATTTTAGCAAACAATGTAAGGGATATTCCTAGTAGGGCACCTCTCATAAACCACATGTCCTCTAATATTGTGATGGACCTGCCTCTTTGACACTTTGGGCTACATGTTAAAGCTCCTCAGTTCTAAAACAAACACTGCCAGTGAAATTTAGTTCCCAATGGAAGAAGTGGCCCTGCTAGAAATAAGTGTGGTCATGGATATTTGTCTGATGAGGTAGATTACCATTTTACAGAGAGAGCAGTGATATTGTAACATTTTCACAGATTTCAGTCACTGTGAATTGAAAGGGACAGAATCATTACACATTGAAAGAAGTCTCTCAAACAAAATATGATAGGCGTCTTCACCTGTAAGCATAGATATTTCCTTCGAGTGGAAATGAAGGCTTGGTCAGAGAGCAGTGGCAATGGCTGTGGTCTCTTGTGGGGTTCAATCCTGGGCTATCCTGAAGGACCTGGAGTCTAAATCAAAATAAAACTCGGATAGCTGGGAATATGCTCTGCCTCTCCCATTCTCTTCCATGTTACTGACGGCCTCCTATGGCATGTCTATCAGTTCATCTTTTACATTTTGTGCATGTTGTTTGCGTGACTTTCATACAGTGATCTTCATTATTGAGGAAACATTCCCAGTTTTCACACTTTTGCTCATAGAGTTTGTATATTCTGCATGTGGAACTCCATGTGTGGTCAGCGAATCTATCGTGACTTCCAATTATTTGTTACATCAACTGCTATGGGATTGGCAGAGAGTATCTTTCCCAGAGAAATTCAGGGTCTTTGACAAATAGAATATGGAAAACTACAATATATACTGAGCCAGCTACTGAGCCCACGCAGAATGAAATTGGACCTTCCCACTTTAATAGGTAATTCCTGGTGTACCTTACCTCTACTGAATTGCATCCAACCCTCTGAAATCAGCTGGTGTATAGGCATGGATCGGGGGATTCAGATGGCAGATCAATGAAGCCCATCCTACCTGTCAGAACTGACAGTGCACCATGCAAATTTGCATCCTTCCTCTCTGTGTAACAACACGACCTTGACAGTACTCAGCACATGATGAGAACAAATAGGAACCTGATGCCCAAACTTGCTATGTATGATAAGGGGTACTTGTTGAAAATCACCATCAGAGACTAGACGACCCGATATGTTGCAATCTGGAGCTCACTTTCATCAGGGAACACTCTTTGTTGGTGCAAGTTTTGGAGACAGTGGTTACACCAACTGCATGGCGTTCTTGTTCCTCTTTGATGTGGAAGGTGGTTCCTGACACTTCATTTTGGCTGTGCCCATGGGCCTATGTAGTATGAGAAAGATGGCTCTATGGGGCACAGAGAATGGTGAATTCATACTCAGGGCTCAAAATGGAAGGATTTTCCTGGGGAAGTTTTGGGCAGAAATTGTTCAAGGTATCTCTGTGGCTGTGGCCTCCTGGAGAGGGGATGATGATGTCACACGTGTCATTTTGTGACACATGAGGATACTGATATGTGGTTTGCCAGACATCTGCTGGGCAAGGATTAAAGTTGCAGTGCTGGACAGACAATAGAGTGTGAGTCTGTAAGGAGAGCTACTTTTGTGGCTCTGCTCGGGCTGTTCATTCCTCTGAAAACATCAGCATGATTTATTTCTGAGCAGTTTCCTGTTGACCAACCTGCCTGAGAAAACAATGTTGTTGCACCTTTACCTTGTACTTGCAGGATGGTGAGAAATAGACCTCTGTTATTGATTCCACACAGTCTATAACATTTTGCTATGAAAATCAGACAATTTATTGGTCAGAGAGAGAAAATCGAAAGCAGAATGAGACAATATGCTACTACTTCAAGAATGCTGTGATTAACTAATGAGAAAGGATCACATGTGCATTGACAATGCAATGTGGAAGAACTGGAATGCTCACCTGTCTCTGCTGGGTACATAAAATGATATAGCTACATTGGAAAACAGTTCGTGAATTGTCAGTATGTTAAGAATGAAAAATTCATGTGACCATGATATATACACAATAGTGTTTAATACAGATACCCAGTACATCCTAAACAGAATTCTGAACTGACTACAGATAATGGCAAAAATGTAGAGACACAATATCAGGTCAACTAGTGAATGCATTAGCGAAGGTGGTATATGTATAAAATGAAACAAGATTCAGTCAAAAAGGTGAAAGAAGTCCTGATACTGGCCACAACAAGACAGTTTCTTGAGAAATTGGCAAGAGAAAGAAACTAGCATTTGAAGGCCACACACGCCTGTCTCTCCATTGAGATAATAGAACAAATATGTCAAATTCATAGAGAAGGAAGGCAGGTCCGTGTTTGCCAAAGTGCAATGTGTGGGGCAGTGTGGATGAGAAGTGGAAGTTGCATGGCTTGAGATTCTAATGATTGCTTGTAATCAGAAAAATGCTATTAGACAGCAAGGATTGAGGACAGCACAATGCTTTAGGCATATTACTAAACTGAATTGTATTTATTAAAGGTTCCAATGTCAAACCAGAAGTGGAAATTTACCTAAACAATTTAAGGATTATTCCTTATAGGACACCTCTCCTAAACCACAAGTCCTCTAATGTTGTGATGGCTCTTCCCCTTACACACTTTGGGATATATGACAAAGCTCCACATTGCTAAAAACAAACATGCCAGAGAAATTTAGGTCTCCATGGGAGAAGTGCCCTTGCTAGAAATAAGTGTGGTGGTGGATATTTGCCTGATGGAGTTGATTACTGTTTTACAGAGAACACTGATTTTGTAAAGGAGTTTTCAGAGATTTCATTCACTGTGAATTGAAAGAGAGAGAATCATTACACATCAAGAGACGTCTGTGAAACAAAATGTGATGGGCCTTCTCACCTGTGAGCATAGACCTTTCCTTCGAGTTGAAAAGAAGGACTGGTCAGAGAGCCGGGACAATGGCTATGGTCTATGGCATGTTTAAGCCTCTGCTACCATGAGGGACATGGAATCTATATCAGGTTAAAACTCGGATTGCTGTGGATCCGCTGTGCCTCTCCCTTTCTCCTCCATATTACTGAGGGCCTCTTACGGCATGCTTATCTGCTTCTTTTTTTACATTCTGCACATATTGTGTCCATTAGTTGAATACTCTAATCTTCATAATTGAGGAAACATTCCCAAATTTCAACCTGTTACTCATAGAGTCTGTACATTTTCCATGAGGGGCTCCATGTGTGGTTAGTGAACCTATCGTGACTTCCAATTCTTCTTTATGTCACCTGCTAAGGGGTGGTAGAGAGTGTCTGTCCATGGAGAAAATCAGTGCTTTGACAAATAGATTATGGAGAACTATAGTATATACTGAGCCAACACACAATGAGAGTGGACACTCCTTTCTTTCTTAGGAAATTCCTGGTGAACCTGAACTCTACTGAATTACATCCAACCCTCTGAAGTCTGTTGTTTGATAAGCATGCATGGGGGAATCAGATGACACGCCCCTGGAGCTCGTCCTTCCTCAGAAGTGACACAGCACCATAGAAATGTGTATCCTTCCTCTCCGTATACTAACACTCTCTTGACAGTACAGAGCAAATGATGAGGACAATCAAGATCCAGATACACCAACTATCTATGTTGATAAGTGGTTCATGTTGAAAATCACCATCAGTGATTGGAGACCCAATCTGCTTCTATCTGGAGCTCATATTCATCGGGAAACACCCTTGGATGGGGCAGTTTTTGTAGCCAGTGCTCATACCAACTGCTTGTCAGTTCTTGCTCCTCTTTGAAGTGGCAAGATGATTCCTGGCAAGTCATTATGTATGGTTGGGACCAAGGGTCTCTGTAGTGTGTGAAAGAAGTCTCTATGGAGCACAGAGAATTGTGAAGAGAATGATGATGTAAAAGCTGTCTTTTTGTGACATATGAGGATACTGATATGTGATTGGTCAGGCGGCTGCTGGGCACAGATTAAAGCTCCAGTTTTGGGCAGACAAGAGAGTATGAGTCTGTGAGGAGACCGAGTTCTGGGGCTCTGCTCGGGCTGTTCCTTCCTCCTGATGCCCACAGTGTCAGACTATGTTGTGCAGTTTCCTGTTGACAGAACCTCTTGAAAAACTAATGTTCTGGCACCTTCATCTCGGACTTTCAGGACAGTGAGAAATACACTTCTGTTATTGAAACCACACAGCCTATTACATTTTGTTTTGAAAATCGGACACTCTATCAGTCAGGTAGGGAAAATCGAAAGCTCAATGAGACAATATGCTACTCCTTCAAGAATGCTGCGATCAATCAAAGATAAAAGATTACATGTGCATAGACAATGTGATGGGGAAGAACTGGAACAGTCCCATGTCTCTCCTGGTTACACGATACAGTTACCCTGGAAAACAGTTCGCTATTTTTCCAGTATGTTGGCAATGAGAATACCACATGAATATTGATATATAATTTAGTGTTTAAAATGGAAGCCAAGAAACACCCAAACAGAATTCAGAACTGCACTGTAGATAATGGCAATAATGTAGAATCACAATATGAGGTAAACTGATGAATGCATTAGCAAAGGTGGTATATGTATAAAATGAAGGAAGACACAGTCATAAGTGACAGAAGTCCTGATACTGGCCACCGCAAGAAAGTATCTTGAGAAATTGACAGAGAAAGAAGCTAAGATCGCAAGGCCACACAACCTGTCTCTCTATTAGAAAATAGAATGAGAATGTCAAATTCATAGGGAAAGAAGGCAGGTCAGTGCTTGCCAGGGCGCAAGGTGAGAGGCAGCATGGATGGGAAGAAAAGTTGCATGGCTTGAGTTTCTATTGATTGCTCATAATCAGAAGAATTGTATTAAACAGCAAGGATTGAGGAAAGCGCACTACTGTTTGCATACTACGAAACTTAATTGTAGTTTTTACAGGTTGTAATGGCAACCTGGAGAAGTTAATTTTAACAATACAATATAAGGCATCATCCCGGTAGGGCGCCACAAATCCTATTTTGTAAGGGCCAAGTCTCCTAGACCCTTTGGGCTATAGGTGAAAACACCTCAGTTATAAAACCAAGCACTACCAGTGAATTTTAGGTCCACTTGGGAGAAGTGCCCTTGCTAGAATAAGTGGGGTGGTGGATATTTGCCTGATGGAGTAGATTAACATTTTACAGAGAGAACACTGATTTTGGAAAGGAGATTTATCATTTTTCATTCACTGTGAATTGAAAGGGGGAGAATAATTACACGTACAAAGAAGTCTCTGAAACAAAACATGATCGGCCTCCTCACCTTTAAGCATAGATATTTCCTTCAGTGGAAAGGAAAGATAGGTCAGAGGCCGCGGGGCGCCCTGGTCTCTTGAGGGGTTCAAGCCTTGGTTATCGTGAAGGACCTGCAGTCTAAATCAGGCTAAAACTCAGATTGCTGCTGATGTGCTCTGCCCCTCCCATTCTCTTCCATGAAACAGTGCACCTCGTACGGCATGCCTGTTTCACCTTTTAAGATTTGTGAATATAGTGAGCATTACTTTAATACTCTGATCTTCATAATTGAGGAAACATTCCCAATTTTCACACTTTTACTCATAGAGTTTGTACATTTTGCATGTGGGATTACATGTGTGGTCAGTGACTCTATCATGACTTCCAATTCTTTGTTATGCCACCTAATAAAGGGTGGCATACAGTGTCTTCCCTGGAGAAATTCAGTGTCTTTGACAAGTAGAATATGGAGAAATACAGTATATATTGAGCCAGGTACAAAATCTGCACACAAAGAAAGTGGACCTGCCTTTCATTCTTCGGTAATTCCTGGGGAACTTGACCTCTACTGAATTACATGCAACCCTCTGAAATCAGCCAGTTGATATGCACATATGAGGGAATACAGTTGACAGACCCACGGAGCCCATCCTAACTGTCACAACTGACAGGAGATGTACAAATGTTCATCCTTCCTCTCCATGTACCAACAGTCCCTTGAAACTACTGAGCACATGATGAGGACATTCAAGAAACTGATGCCTAAACTTGCTAGGTATGACAACTTGTGCTGGTTCAAAATCACCATCAGAGACTAGTAGACAGATCTACTTCTATGTGGAGGTCACATACATCAGGGACACTCTTTGATGTGGCACTTTTTGAGCCACCTTTAACACCTACTGCCTGTCAGTTCTTACTCCTCTTTGAGATGACAAAGTGATTCCTGGCAAGTCATTTTTACTGGGCTCAAGGGCCTCTCTGGTGTGAATAAGATGGCTCTACAGAACCCAGAGAATGGTGAAGTCACACTTAGAGCTCAAAATGGAAGGACTGTCCTGGATATGTCTCTGGACAGCAAACAGTCCAAGGCAACTCTGTGGCTGCAGCCTCCTAGACAGGGGATGATGATGTCACTGTTTTCTTTTTGTGACACATGAGGATACTGATATTTGAGTGGTCAGGCTGCTGCTGGGCACCGATTTTAGCTCCAGTGATGGGCAGACAACAAAAAGTGAATCTGTGAGGAGAGTGTCTTCTTTGGCTCTACTCGGGCTGTTCCTTCCTACTGACACCCTCAGCATCAGACCATGCTGAGCAGTTTCCTGTTGACAGACCCTTCTGAGAAAACAATGTCCTGACACCTTCATTCTGGAGTTTCAGGATGGTGAGAAATACACTTCTTTTATTGAAGCCAAACAGTCTATAACATTTTGCTATGAAAACCGGACACTTTATCAGTCAGGGAGGGAAAATCGAAAGAACAATGAGACAATATGTTACAACTTCAAGAATGCTTTGATCAATCAAAGAGAAAAGATCACATGTGCGTTCACAATGCGATATGGAAGAACTAGAACGCTCACATGTCTCTTCTGGATACATAGAATGATACAGCTACCGAGGACAACAGTTGCTATTTGTCCAGTATGTTGAGATTGAAAATATCACGTGTCCATGGATGTATACACAATAGTGTTAAAATGAATGACCAGAAACTCCTCAACAGAATTCAGAACTACACTGTAGATAATGGCACAAATGTAGAGACACAATAGCAGGTCAACCGAAGAATGCATAGTGAAGATGGTATATGTATAAAATGAAACAAAATACAGTCATAAATGTGACAGAAGTCCTGATACTGGATACAGCAAGAAAGTGTCTTTAGAAATTGGTAAGAGAAAGAAGCTACCATCCCGAGAACACATACACTGTCTCTCAATTATGTTAACCAACAACTTTGTAAATTCATAGGGAAAGTAGGCAGGTCAGTGTCTGCCAGGGTGAAAGTTGTGGGACGGTGTGGACGGGAAGTGAACGTTACATGGCTTGGGTTTCTATTGTTTGCTTGTAAACAGGAAAATGGTATTAGACAGCAAGGATTGAGGAAAGCCTAATGCAGTTGGAAGATTACAAAGTGAATTGTATTTTTTAAAGGTTCCAATTGCAAACTGGTTGTGTGAATTTTACCAACACATTGTAAGGGATATTCCAAGTATGGCGCCTCTCTGAAACCACAAGTCCTCTAATTTTGTGATGGACATGCCTCCTAGACCCTTTGGGCAACAGGAGAAAGTTCCTCTGTTCTAAAACCAACACTGCCAGTGAAATGTAGTTCCCAATGGGAGATATGCCCTTAAAAGAAATAAGTGTGGTGGTGGATATTTGCCTGATGGAGTATATTACCATTTTACAGAGAGGGCACTGATTTTGGAAAAGGAGTTTTCACAGATTGCATTCACTGTGAATTGAAAGGGAGAGAATCATTACAATTTGAAAGAAGTCTCTGAAACAAAACGTGATGGGCTTCCTCACCTGTGAGTGTAGATATTTCCTTTGTGTGGAAAGGAATGATTGGTCAGAGAGCTGGGGGGCTGTGGTCTCTTCCAGTTCAAGCCTGGGCTATGCTGAAGGACCTGGAGTCTAAATCAGGCTACAAGTCAGATGGCTGTGGATCTGCTGTGCCTCTCCATTTTTCTTCCATGTTATTGGGGTCCTCCTATGTCATGCCTCTCTGTTTCATGTATTACATTTTGCATACATTGTGTGCATTACTTTAATACTCTGGTCTTCATAATTGAGGAAACATTCCCAATTCTCACACTGCTACTTCGAGAGTCTGTACATTTTGCATGTGGGACTCTATGCGTAGTCAGAGACTCTGCCGTGTCTTCCAGTTCTTTCTTATGTCCCCTGTTAAGGGGTGGTATAGAGTGTCTTCCCCCAGAGAAATGCAGTGCCTTTGACAAGTAGAGAATTGAGAACTACAGTATATACTCAGTCATGTACTGAGCCCACACACAAAGAATGTGGAACTCCTTTCTATCTTTGGTAATTCCTGATGAACCTTACCTCTACTGAATTACATCCAACGCTCTGAAATAAGCTGCTTGATATGCACGCATGGGGGAATTCAGATGACAGACCCATGGAGCCCATCCTGCCTGTCAGAACTGTCAGAACACCAACAAATCTGTATCCTTCCTCTCCGTGTACCAAACCCCTTTGACAATGCTCAGCAAATGATGAGGACAATCTTATTCCTGATGCCCAAACTTGCTAGGTATGATAAGTGGTTCTTGTTGAAAATCACCATCAGCGACTAGAAGATCCTATCTGTTTCTATCTGGAGCTCACATTAATCTGGAAACAATTTTGATGGGACAATTTTTGGAGCCAGCACTAACACCAAATTTATGTCAGTTCTTCCTCCTCTTAGAAGTATCAAGGTGATTTCTGGGTAGTCATTATTGCTCGGCCTAAGGGCCTGTGTACTAAGAGAAGAAGTCTCTATGGAGAACAGAGAATGTTGAAGTCACACTCAGCACTCAAAGTGGAAGGACTGTCCTGGATAATCTCTGTGTAGCAAAAGGTCCAAGGCACCTCTGAGGCTGTGGTCTCCTGGAGAGGGGATGACAATGTCACACTTGTCTTTCTGTGACACATGAGTATACTGATATATCATTGGCAGATGGCCGCTAGGCACAGATTACAGCTCCAGTGCTGGGCTGAAAACAGAGTGTGATTCTGTGAGGAAACAGGCTTTTATGGCTCTGCTTGGCTGTTCCTTCTTCCTGAAGCCCTCAGCATCAGACCTTGCTGAGCAGTTGACTGTTGACAGACCCTCCTGGGAAAGCAACATTCTGGAAACTTCATTTTGAACTTTCAGGACAGTGAGAAATACAGTTCTTTTATTGAAGCCACACAGTCTATAACATTTTGCTATGAAAATCGGACACTTTATCCGAGGGAGGGCAAATCAAAAGGTCAATGGCACAACATGCTCCTGCTTCATGAATCCTGTGATCAACCAAAGAGAAAAGATCACATATGTGGTCACAATGTGATGTAGTAAAACAGGAATGCTCACATGTCTCTGCTGGACACATAGAATGACAGAGCCATGGATGAAAACAGATTGCTGCTTTTCCAGTATGATGAGAATGAAAATATGACCTGACCATTGATGTACACACAATAGTGCTTAAAACAGATGCCCAGAAACTCCTAAACAGAGTTCAGAACTGCACTGTAGATAATGGCAAAAGTGTAGAAACACAATATCAGGACAACTGATGATGCATTAACGAAGTAGGTATGTGTATGAAGTGAAACAAGATACAGTCATAAAGGTGACAGAAGGGCTGAAACTGGGCACCACAGGAAAGTATCTTGAGAAATTGGCAAGAGAAAGAAGCTAGCATTACAAGGCCACATATGCTGTCTCTTCATTGAGATAAGAGAACGACAATGTCAAATTCATTGGGATAGAAAGCATGTCAGTGTTTGCCACAACAAAATGTGAGGGGCAGCCTGCCTGCGAAGTGAAAGTTGCA
>NW_027423924.1:0-16694 GCF_036562045.2 Rhinolophus sinicus | reverse complement strand
ACAATCCCAGGAGATGTTTTTTTGGGTGGAAATTAAAAAGCTGACCCCAAAATTATATGGATTTTCAAAAATATAAAATAGTGCCCCCCAAATATATAAATCTGGAAGGCTTATTTTTGCCACAACATAGATGAACTGTAAAAATATTATGCTAAGTGACAGAAGTCAGACTTGACAGACTATGTGTTGTGTGCTTTCATTTACATGAAATGTCCAGAAAACAAGAATTTAGAGAGACTTAAATTAGATCAGTCATTGTGTAGAGCTAGGGATAGAAGCAGAGATTAATGTACATTTGGTGATTGTTGCACAATTCTAAAAGTTACCTGAAAGTCACGAATTGTCCCTTGTAATGAGTAAATTTTACGGTATATAAACTGTATCTCAGTAAAGCTTTTTAAAAAATTTATAAGAAATCTTACAGTTAGTCTTTCTATGGTTTAAATTTACCACATGCAGTCCTTAGTCTCTTACTGGCTCCTTTTTCTTATTTGGCTGTTTTCTATATTTTGATCTGTAATTTGTGGTTCTACATCCTTTATTTTATTTTATTTACTTTTTGTTGAGGTATAATTGACATAATGTATATTAGTTTCAGTCGTACAACATGATGATTCAATATTTGTATGTATTGCAAAATGATCACCATAATAAGTCTGGTTCATTTGACCTTATACATTGTTACAAAAATAAAATATTTTCCTTGTAATGAGGACTTTTTTTAATTTATTGGGGTGACAATTGTTAGTAAAATTACATAGATTTCAGGTGTACAATTCTGTATTACATCATCTATAAATCATTGTGAGTTCACCACCCAGAGTCAGTTCTCCTTCCATCACCATATATTTGATCGCCCTTACCCTCATCTCCCACTCCCCACCCCCCCTTACCCACTGGTAACCACTAAACTATTGTCTGTGTCTATGAGTTTTTGTTTCTAATTTGTTTGTCTTGTTCTTTTGTTGTTTTTGGTTTGTATACCACATATCTGAAAACATTTATACATAAAGACACGTGTGCTCCAATGTTCATTGCAGCTTTGTTTACGGTGGCCAAAACATGGAAACAACCAAAATGTCCTTCGATAGATGAATGGATAAAGAAGTTGTGGTATATATGCACAATGGAATACTATTCGGCGATAAGAAAAGATGATATAGGAACATTTGTGACAACATGGATGGATCTTGAGAGTGTAAGTCAGACAGAAAAAGCAGAGAACCATGTGATTTCACTGATATGTGGTATATAAACCAAAAACAACAAAAGAACAAGACAAACAAATGAGAAACAGAAACTCATAGACACAGACAATAGTTTAGTGGTTACCAGAGGGTAAGGGGGATAGGGGGTGGGAGAAGAGGGTAAGGGGGATCAAATATATGGTGATGGAAGGAAAACTGACTCTGGGTGGTGAACACACAATGAGATTTATAGATGATGTAATACAGAATTGTACACCAGAAATCTATGTAATTTTACTAACAATTGTCAACCCAATAAATTAAAAAAAAAAAAAAAAAAAAGATCATCCAAGTAAATCCTGTATTTTGCTGTATATAATACGTGCATTTTTGCCCAAATTTGTGATGGGAAAATAAGGATGTGCATTATACATGGGTAGCGCTAATTCCATATCTATGTAAATGTTTTAATTCCTTCATTTATACTTACTAGTTAAAACTGTAACTCTAGAAATCAGTAATAACGATATGCATATGCAAAATAATACCCTGGAATATGATAATCGGTTTTGTTGAATTTACGATGAACTTGCAATGATGAATAGTTCTTGGCTTTCTATGATGTGTAAATATCGTAAATTTGTTACTGGTATATAAAATTTCTTGTACCTTGCATCTGCTCTTTGTGTTTTGTAATTATTTGTTACATAAAATATCTTGTACCGTAATATGTTGAAAAATAAATGCTAAAATTCCTTTATAATACAAAAACCAAGTACCTAAATGTAATCAAATACAAATTTGAACTAAAAAATTAAAATGAAAAGAATTTTTCCCCGAAAGTTTGGGCCAAAAACGTGGGTGCGTATTATACGCAGAAGCACATTATACACAGCAAAATGCAGTAACCATGATATTATCCAAAATGACTAGCTATGATCCAAAAGTACTGTAGTATGAGAACGGATCGGTGATTGCCAGAGGCTGGGATGGGGGATGGACAAAATGGGTGAAGGGGACAAACTTCCAGTTATAAAATAAATAAGTCATAGAAATGTAATATAGAGCATGGCGACTATGGTTAATAATACTGTATTGCCCATTTGAAAGTTGCTAAGAGACTAGATCTTAAAAATCCTCATAGCAAGGGAAAAAAAAAAAATATATATATATATATATATTTAACAATGTATAGGGTCAAACGTTAACTAGATTTATCGTGGTGATCATTTTGCAATATATACAAATATTGAAACATCATGTTGTACAACTGAAACTAATATTATAATATGTCAATTACGTCAATAAAAATAAAATAAAATAAAGGATGTAGAATCAAATTGCAGATCAAAACATAGCAAAGAGCCATGTAAGAAAAAGGAGCCAGTAAGAGACTAAGGACTGCATGTGGTAAATTTAAACCAGAGAAAAACTAACTATAAGATTTCTTATAAATTTTTTTAAAGACTTTATTGAGATATAGTTTATATACCATAAAATTTACTCATTACAAAGGACAACTCATGACTTTCAGGTAACTTTTAGAATTGTGCAACAATCACCAAATGTACATTAATCTCTGCTCCCATCCCTAGCTCTGCACAATGACCGATCTAGTTTAAGTCTCTCTAAATTCTTGTTTTCTGGACATTTCATATAAATGAAATCACACAACACATAGTCTGTCAAGTCTGACTTCTGTCACTTAGCATAATATTTTTACAGTTCATCTATGTTGTGGCACAAATCAGCATTTTATTCTTTTTCAGTCCATTGTATGGTCGTACCACATTTTTATTATCCATTGATGGACATTTGGATTTTTTTGCAGTTTGGGGCTGTTACGAACAATGATGTTATGAATATTCATATGCAGGTCTTTGTGTGGATATATGTTTCCATGTCTCTTGGGTAGATTAATAGGAATGACATTGCTGGCAAGTTTATCTCTGAAGTTTTATAAACTGCCAAACTGCTTCCCAAAGAGTCTACATCTTTTATATTCCCACTCCAGTGTGTGAAGTTTCCACTTGTTCCACAGGATTGCCAACACTTGGTATTATCTGTCTTTTTTATTAAAGGCATTCTGTTGGGTGTGAAGCGGTATCTTATTGTAGTTTTAATGTGCATTTCAATGACTAATGACCTTGACTATGTTTGCATTTGCTTAATGGTAACTCATATATCTTCTTTAGTGAAATGTCTATTCAAATCTTTTGCTTATTTCAAAAAGTGTGTTGTCTGTCTTTTCATTAAGGTAAAAATTCTTTATGTATTGTATTCTGGACGTAAGTTCTTTAACAGATATGTGATTTGCAAATATTTTCTGCAAGTCAGTGGCTTGTCTTTTTAGTCCTTTAACACTGGGTTTTGAAGAGAAAAAGGTTTTAATTTTGATGATATCCAATTTATCATTTTTTTCAGGGATGAATCACACTTTTGATATCATATGTAAAATGTCATGAAGATATTCTCCTATGTGTTCTTTAAGAATTTTACAGGGTTGGTTTTACATTTGGGTTTGTGATCAATTTTGAATTCATCTTTTTGTGTAATGCAATCTAAGTTTTGTGTTTGGTTGTTTTTTATTGTTTGTTTATTTGTTTTTAGTTCTGCCAGTGTATATCCATATGATCCAGCACCATTTCTTGGTTCAAAAAGAAAAAGAGTACACCTTCTACCCATTGAATTGTCATGGGAACTTTGGTAAAATCAGTTGATAGTAAAAAGTAAGGTTTTCTTTCCGAATTCCTGATTCTGTGGCATCGATGTAGAAGCCAACCTTAGTGCCAGAATCCCACTGTCTACATTAACATACCTTGTAATAAACGTTGAACTACGGTAGTGAAAGCACTCTAGATTTATTATTTTGGGAGGCTGTTTTACGTTTTCTAAATTCCATATAATTTTAGGGTCAGCTTGTCAATTTCCACCAAGAAAATATCTGCTGGGATTGTGATAGGGACTGCACTGAACGTAGGAATCAATTTGAGGAGAATTGTCATTAAAATTGTTTTCTCTTGAGATTCCTCTTTAACCACAGACTGTTTAGAAGTGTGCATCTTAACTTACAAATGTTTGGAGGCTTTCTTTTCTCATTCTCATTTCTATATAATTAATTTAAAGCTTGCACTTTGGACACAGGAAAGGAAAATGCATATGCGTTTGTTTAGTTACTTCATAGAGATTCTTCATATATCACTGGAGTAAACTGCCCAACTGGAGTAATTTTACACAGTAGTTCTCAGTCTTTTCACTTATAGAGTAACCGTAAGAGGATGCCCTGAAAATATGAACCACAGGCAGCAGGAGACGTGTTTATCAGGGGGAAGTTCACCGAGACAGGCAGTTTTTTTTTTTTTGGGTCCCCACTGCACACTGCTGTCTGGAGCAGCACCAGGGATCCAGTAGGGCCCGAGCGTCCAGAAGAGGGCCTCAGACCTCGGGCTCTGGTGCTTTCTGTTGCACGAACAGAGAAGCCCAGGCCGTGTATGGGCAGGGACTGGACTGAGCTTGGGACTCACGGGCACTTCTCCATGGAACCAGCACTCAGGGTGAGAGGAGCCCCAGCCTCTCCGCTGCTGCTCAGGGCTGATTCTGAGCTTGGGTTTGTGGCACGCCCTGCTCCGTGAGGCCACGGCCCAGGCACCGGGCAGCACTCACCAGCTTTGGCAGCCTTAAGCCCTGGCTGTGGGCAGTGTCCACGACGCCTTGAGTGAGGACGGCCTGCGGGGAAGTGGTCTTGGACAAGTGAAGCCCTCCCTCTCACCACTTTGACAATCAAAATTCTCAGCACTCCCCCTTGCTCCTCCACCTGGAATAAAAGCACAGTTTCTCATGGGATTGCCAATCTCCTCTTTTGCAAACACTGTCAACACCATCTTATAAAAGAAAGGACATGTTAACCCCAATTAACTAAGGAGCACATATTGCAGAGTAAGCAAGTTTGCCCTAAAACAAGTCATACACTGACTCCCATGGACCATCCTCCATCTCTCCATCGTGCTGCTGAGTAGTGAAAAGTCGGTGCTTGAGACTCGTTGGACAGTCGGTGGGGTATCGATGGCTTAGGAAACAGGAATCTGTCACCCTCGGTGTCCAGTGCGGGTGAGGAGGCAGCGGGTGATGGGTCTGTCCTATCAGTGAGGGTGTCCTCTGCCCCCGTCCCCTTTCAGTCCCTTGTATCCCTGCCATGCGAGGGATGGCGGCAGTGCTGAGGACACTACCCAGTTTCCTGATAAGTTGCCGACAGAATTGCCCCCAGCTGACAAGAGGGTCACCTGGAAGCCAGAGGGTCCGAATCCTCCCGGGAGCACTTTGCTTTCTACCAACGGCTTAACAAGGGTCTTCAAAGAAAGCCGCTTTTAGCTGCACGTTCATACAAGTTGTCTGCTAAGATATGTGTGCAGTCTGAGACTTGGAAAATGGTCTTGGAGAAACACGCCGTTTTGTAGGTAAAAACCAACCAGGGGATCCGGAGTTTCAATGTCTGTCAAGTCTGTTTGCCCAGCCAACGCAGAGGGTGGTGGACACACGTGGTCACTGCTTTCACCACGATGGCCTTGGCCTGGCATCACTGGCCGAGCTTCGCTGTGGTGAATATTATGTGCAAAGGTGCCCAGCTCCTACCCGTGCTGCCCAGGAGGTGAGGGACCTCCTCTGCACACCTGTGGACCGTGGTCATTTCCCTGACTCCGTGAATGTGTCATCTATCTAACCTGTTATTTCTCCATGTTTTCATTGCAACTTTCAATTCCCCCATTTCTGTTTTCTTCTTTTGACAGACGGAGAGCACTACTGAAATTCTTCATCTTACAGCCCACGTTCCTTGACGTTAAACCAGGATTTTTTTAAAGTCCTTGGTCTTGTTTCCTCGAAGGCTTTCTAGGGGTCAATGCCAGTGGGTTGGTGAGGTTGACACCACAGAGCCTGACAAGATGCCACATTCTTCTACACAGGCCTGGGGCCCGCTCTGGTGTCTGGGGGGAGAAGGCCGGGGCTGCCACACAGGAGACAGGAATGCAGGTCAACTACAGGGGTGAAGCACGGGGATGAGGCCCTATGCCAGGAGCAGTCCAGCTGTGAGCCACTTTCTGAGAAGAGGACTCTCAGTGAGGGATGACCAGCGCCTCTCAGGAGGAGTGAGGAGCCACAGCTGACCGTGTCCACAGAGCATGTGGCCTGCAAGGGGCACCTGTCAGCACATCTGTGGGGCTCAGGGGTCAAAGGGGGCCATGGGCAGCCTCTCCAGGGATGTCATCTTACCTTGGGCTGTGGCCTCCGACCCTCAGGCCACCACCGTCCACCTATTTCTGGGTTCCCAGCCCAGCAAGGCGCAATCCTGACTTACCTATAATATAAAATGAACTCTTACAACTCAACAATAAAACGCAAATACACCAACGAAATATGGGCCAAGAATGAATATATATGGCTCCAAAGTAGATATGCAAATGGCCATTAAATACATGAAAATATGCTCAACATCAGGAAAATTCAATCCCAACCCATAATGACATGCCATTTCAGAACCACGAGGATGGTGGGTGACTGGTCTTGCTCCTACGTCACTGGCATTTCCCAAGGATGCCACGGCTTCTTCAGGGGATTTATTCCAAGTGGTGAAGGAGGAGGGCTCTGGAGCCAAACCTGCATGGTGCTGACCAGGCTTCCCCAGTTCCTAGTGTGTGACCGGCACTCAGCCCCCTGACCTCCCTGAACACTATTCGTCACAAAAAAAGGGTGATGCGTGCCTCGCTCCAGCTCTCTGTGGAGACACAATGAGCTCCAAGGAAGTAGAGCACCAGAGAGCACCGAGCACACGGGGAGCATCTGCTGTTATGAGCATCCTGATTCCCTTGGAGGTTTGATGGGATGACATTGTCCTCTTCACAGATGCTACTTCAGTCACTACTAACTCCTTCCTGATTGCTACCACATACACTGTCCTTGCACAAGGTCACGTCAAGTTTGTTTTTCTGTAATAAAGAAGGTTGGCTGCAATGAAAATTTGAGATATCTCCTCCTGTCCCTGCCCCTTGCACCTACCTTAGTGTCTTCCAAAGACTAATGTGCAAATCTCTGCAAGATTCCATGTGGCCCATGGAGTTGCACTCTCGTCGTGGAAGGAGAGGCGATGGACCGGCAGTCGGCCCCACTGTGCAGGTGCAGGGGAGATTTCAGGGTTCACCGAGCTCAGGGTGGGTGCAGCACCGGTTCTGCCTCCTCCTGGGAACTGTTCGTTCACAAGGACTCCAGGGGCAGGAACAGCCAGGCGAGTGAGGACAGGAGCAGCCACGTGTGAGCACCAGGTGTGAAGCTGATGATGATGACTCCCATCCTAGTCTGAGGGCCCAGCTCCCACAGGGAAGACCAAGCAAGTTCCCTTCAAACACGACTCACTCAGTGTTCCTAACGACCTGAGAGGGGGGTTTGTCACCCTGTTTCGCCACAAAGACCCTGAAACCAGAGAAGTCATGGGACTAAGAGGAATCAGTGAACGGAGGGTCCAAGCTCTGCCCGTCACTCACCACATTGCCTCCATTGCCTGCCACGGGCACCGCCCTGGACAGGGACACAGAGGGTGGGAGGATAGGAGTATACTCACCCACGAGGGGTGGCAGCATCTGGACCAGCCCCACAACACACTCGGAGTCCGGCGCTTCTGAGCCTGTTTCTCTGTGTTGAGGCCCAGCTGGACAGGGAGGGGCCAGCAGCTGGGGTTCCTTGGTCAAGAAGAGAAATCTCCTTCTCAAAGGTTCCAGGAGCCCTGAGAAATGTGGGTGCTGCCCACTGCCCGGGAGGGGAGAAGGTGAAAGAGGAGGACCTTCGGGCTGGCCTGTGATTCCATGGGGGGTGAACGGGTTCCCCGACACGAGTCCATTCTCACCCAAGCTCTGTGTGGGGGTCGAGCAGAGGGCCTGTGCAACTGGGCAGCTTTAGTCCCATCCCATCACTGCTGATGGACCACTGCCATGGCCCACAGCTCTGCATGCGGGGCGAAGCAGGGGCCACACTTGGGGTGACTGAGCTGTCCTGACCCCTGGGCCTGATAAGGAATCAGAGCTTAGAACCTGGAGAAGAGGCTTTGGCCCAGAGGAAAGGGGGTCAGGGCCAGGGTGTGTCCATGTGGGACAGAGAGTCGGGTTAGGGCTTGGACAAGGGTGTTATGGGAGACAGTAGGGTGTGCTCCCTGGTTCAGCACCTGTCCCTCACCGTTTGTTCATCTCTCTTACAGCTGGGGTTCAGCTGCCCTGTTCTGACCATGGGGTCTGTGCTAGTGCCCACAGCAGGTCAACTGAGGCCTCCCCTCCACTCAGCCTGAATCCACAGCACTCAGCCCCAGGGTGCACACGCCTCGACCCCCTCCCGCGTTCCCTGCTGGGTGTGCTGTGCTTGTGAAACTAGCTCGCAGCTTGTTAGTAGGAACTGTCTTCAATGCGAATATAAATGTGTGTCTGCATCTAGTCACACAAGAGTCCGGCCATTGTTGGGAGAGAAGGGACAGCAGCTGTGGGGTGTCCCTGAAGACCCTTGGGCCCTGAGCCCAGTCCCCCGGCCCCAGCAGATGGGTCCTCCTCCCTGGATTGGACAAGATGCTCCCAAGAGAAAGCCCTCAAGGGACTTGGTATCCTCCTCGCCCTCTGTCATTTCCGCGTACACACCTTAAGGAGGAACCCCTTTCTCTCTTCTCAGTCCACTCCCTCTTGTTCCGTCTTCACCACCTCCACCTCCCTCCATATTCAATCACCCCACTGAGACCAGAGGATGCTTCACCTGCAACGAGGCACAGAGGCAGAGCCTGTCCTCTGAGGCCCAGCCTTTTCCTCTCCGACCAGGCCACCCACACAGGAAACCCTGGAAGAGCTGAGGATAGCCCAGCCCCGTAGTCTGACTACATCCAGGAGGCACAGAGAAGCTCCCTAAACACAAGGGCTGACTCTGTTCTGGAAAACTGGTTAATGGTCCAGAGGGATGAAAGCCTCAAAAGCAGGTCCCCCATCCCCAGAGGGTTCAGGCTGCAGATGATGATGGGAGATCCCTCACCCAGCCTGGTCTTGGGAGTAGGGATGCTACGAGGGGTTCCTGGTGATTAGAGAGCTGTATGATTCCAGGAGCAGTCTGCAGGAGGTCCTGTCAACCTGGAGGAAGGGACTAGAGGGTCACCTGTGTATCCATAGTGCCCATGACCTTCCGCATCCTTCCTTCCTCTCAGGTCCCTCTCCACGGAGCAGCACGGACCCGAGCATGGAGACAGCGGCTCCCAGAACACTTCTCAACAAAACCATCTTTATTCATAATTTACACACGATACCCCAAAGATGCTGCTCCTACCCCACCCCTACCCCCACCCTAATGGTCTGGCCCTCCTTCTATCCCTCCCTCTCTCCCTCCCTCCCACGTCAGTAGAATAGCCAGGATCAGGCCTAGTATGAGGAGGGGTCCCTTTGGCTCCTGTGGGGAACAGCCCCGTCACATCTGATCTGGCCCCTCCGGGGGGCTGGCACCAAGAGGAACACCCCAATGCTCCCTACTGGCTGCAGTGCAGCTTTCTTCTCTTCCCCATGATAAAGGGGTCCCACTTTCTCTTTTGAGGCTGTGAGGAGCAGATTGGCCCCAGAGCCAAGGCTGGCCTCCCAGAGACACTGAGGTCCGTGCCGAGACGTGGGGTCTTCTCAGCAGGAGCTGGGTCTCCATCCAGAGCACGCTTCCTAGACTTGGCAGCTGAAGGGTCAACTCGGCTGAGGCCTAGTCTCTGATGAGACAGGGACTGAGGAGCTCCCCGGTCCCCCCGACCTCCAGGGAAGACAAGACCTGAGGCAGAGACAGGACTCTCGGGGAACCGCCAGGGCAGCAGGCTGTTCTGAGAGTCCAAGAGGAAGGACAGGCTGGGGAGCACTTCCTCCGCCACACCGCACCAGTCCGCTGGCCTGTGAGTCTCCGCAACAGGACAGGTCTCTCCGGGAATGGAGGTATCCCTGGGTCCCTGCCGTGAGGCAGTGCGCCTGGGACCGTCGGGAGGAGAGGGGGGCCATCGAGCCCGGAGTGCTGGGGACTCCTGACATCCTGAAGACACATCAAAGACTTTGGGCCTGGACAGGTGGGCGCCTGCTCGACAGTGCCTTTGAGGGTCCTTGAAGTCAGCCTCTGGTGGGCAGGCTATGTCACTGACCCCCAGCTGGGGGCCATAGTCATGCCTCCTGGCATCTTCACTGGCCTCAGATACAGAAGGAGGTGAGTCCAATCGGGGTTCACGATGGCTCTGGGGTGCCTGTTCACTCTCCTCCCCTTTCAAGGCCAGCTGGGAGGGAAGAGGCAGACAGTGACTGCTCTGCACACATTTGTGAGAGGAGGAGGAGCAGCAGCAGCAGGGCTGATGGGACAGTGGCATTGGAGAGAGGAGGGTAGTGGGGGACCCTGGGACTCAAATGCAAAGACACACCTGTGGCTCTCCTGCCGTCATCCTGTGCCACATTCCCAGCTTTGTGTCCTCCCCTCCTCTTCTGGGTACCCCATCCACCCTTTCCTATAGTCCTCTCCTTCCTGTCTTCCTGCAAGGCACCCACGCCACAGCTGGGCCCCTGCACACTGTGCCTACAGGCACGGGAGGGGTGGGCAGAGTCATTGGGTCCTCCCTGGCCTGGTTTACCTGGGTGCTCCCTCCCATGGCTCACCTGACCCGACCCCATACCTGGAGTCCCTCCCTTCCTGACTCAACCAAGGTCCCTCCCTCCCCGGTTATTTCTGGGGTCTCTTCCTCCTCTAACAAACCAGAGGTCCCTCCATCTCTTGGCTTACCTGGGCCGCTGTGAGTGCTTCCTCCTGCTTCAATTCCTCAGCTAAGGCTGCGGGATCCAGCTGTGGTTCTGAGGAAAGCAATTGTTCCAGGAATCGGGGGTGAATGACCTCCTCCACCTGGAACAGAAGGAAGAAGTTGTGAGCAGTGTTGGAGTAACCTGTGAGTCGGCAGGACCGGGGGAAAAGTGAAAAACCTAGGACCCACCGCATCCTCATGCAGAAGATGAGTGTTTTACACTGTCATGGTCATCACACACACACACACACACACACACACACACACACACACACTCACAGCCACGCCCACACACAACTCAGGAACCCAGAGCTGGGTGCCAGAGTGCCACTCCCTGGAATCTTTTAGACCCCAGAGCTCTGAGCCAGCCCACCTTGGTGTCGAAGTCTTCCTGGGAACACAGCTCGTCAATGTAGCTCAGGAGACCCGGGGCCGGGTAGGTCCCATCGTCATCCTGCTGCGGCTCCTTTCTGTCTTCTTCCCATTCTCCACCTGGCTCTCCGGTGGCTGAGTGGGCCGACCCCAAGAGCTCATCCATGATGTCCATGTACTCTCTCACGGCCTCAGGGGGAATCTCCTCTGGTGTGTTGGTCTCCCGGGGCCGCTGGGCTCTGTGTGGTTGCGGGCCGGCAGGATGGGCTCTGGGTATGGCCGTCCTGGGAACGCACGCTGGGGAGGAGCGGAAGGAGGAGGGAGCGTGAGGGCCTCCAGCTTCCACCTCCTGAGCATGAGATGGTGATAGCAGTGGGACAGCAGTGTTTGGGGGATGCTAACATGAGTGCTGTCGGGTCAGGACCACCTGAAGTCCTGTGACTGTGGGAGGGGACAGGGAAGCATGTAAGAGAGTCACATGTGAGTAGGTGTGCAGCCACAGACACTCTGAGGGGCATCCCATCCAACCCGCTTCTTAGCTGACTTCACGTAGCATCCTGTGACAGGGAGTTGGGAGAGGGGTTACAAACTTGACCAGGTCCAGACCCGTGGTGGCAAAGGGCACCTGAGACCCTGGCTCCCATGGCTGTTGTGATTGAGAGAACAATGACCCTTTGAAGAAAAGGACCGATGTGGAACAATGGCTGGCCCTGAGCCCCAGTTGCCTTTGGCCATGGGAACTCGGTGCCCTACCTGGCTGCGAGCCCACCAGTGGGGCTGGGGGCTCCCAAGGATCAGGCTTTGGTGGGGCAGCGGGAGGCAGGCCCTGCTCCGCCTTCATCCACTGCAACTTCCGAATCTGCATCTCCTCCTCCTCAAACTCCATGAACCTGGGGGAGAGGGAGGCATGAGCCGGCTGAGGAGGACACCGGCCCGGAGCCCAGCAAAGGCAGCAGCTGTTGGAGGGATGGCAGAGCAAGTGCCTTGACGCTGTGAGGGCCCTGTGCTGGCCGAGACCCCCTCCTCCCAACACCCTCTCTGAAGAGCACCACCAAAGCGGACCCTGCCTGAAGTCAGCCCACCCCCGCCCTGCAGCCCTCGGGACCCCAGATGCTGGCTCACTTTTCTGCCATCTCGTAAAAGATCATCCGGTCAAAGTTGCTTGTGTGCTGCCATTCCCGCATGGCCCGCTTCAGTCCGTTCTCCAACGTCATGGTGGGCTTCAGACGGGACAGGGACCGGAGCACTGGGCTGTAAGCCCTCAAGGTCAGTCACGGTCTACAGCCCGGCGTCCACCCGCCAGACCCACCCAGCTGTGTAGTGCACCCGGGCCCCCCACAGCATGACTGATGCAGGTGTGGGAGGAGGAGTCTGGGTGTGCAAAGAGAAGCCCCCCACTACTGTCGTTGCTGCCTCACATTCACACCGGCCCATGAGCCTGGACCTGAGGCTGACCGTGCACTCGCACCCTATAGCAGGGACACTCTGGCTTTGGGAGGTCTTTTCCTCTTCAAGATTGCCCGTTCATGCCATAATCACTATCATTAATGAGGCATGGCCTGTGCCAGGCAATCTGAGAACACTTCAATGACTAACCCAAGGAGTCTCCTCTGCAGTCCTCTGAATTAAGTAGAATTGTCCCTTTTTACAAGGGACCAAGCGTGCGGAAGGAAATGCCTCCCAGAGTCACAAGTCAAGTTGTAGTAGGAGCTGGACTCAGGCTGCTGGGGTCAGTTGAGACACGGCACCTCAGAGGAGGTCATGAACGGGACATGTGATGCGGATTACCAAGAATGCGCCTTCTCAGAGCGTGGACACCACCCTCAGACCTTCCTTGCTGTGTCCCAGGATAAGGTGCCCTGCATGCCCAACCGCCGTCCCCTCTATGTGAAAGCTCCAGCCGAGCTCCCCGTGCCCCTACCCAGTGCACTCACATGAGGAAGCAGGAAAGAGCTTCTGCGTCGGAACTCTGGGGTAGGTGTCTCCAGGCCAGGGCCTTGAAGCGCTGCCAACACCGGAAGTTCTCATACACACTCTTGGGGTTACCGCAGTTGTTCGAAGCAGCCTTGGAGCGGGAGGTGGAAAGGCCACCCTCTCTGGGAGCCCCATTTGGCCATGGCCCAGCACTCACTGGGGAGACGATGGAAGCCAGCGGGGCAGCTGGTGGTGGGGCCTGAGGAGGAAGGCCTGGGCACCAGCTGCCCTGGACAGCCTGGGTGCCCCCAATAGCCGGAGCGAGCATAACAGTCTGCAGCGCAGAGGCTGTGAAGAATTGGGGTGCAGGACACACAGCACCCCCACCGAGGGCCCCCGGAGCACTGCAGTTGAGCGGGGCCTGAGTAAGGACCAAGGTCTGAGTCTGGGGCAGCTCTGCTCGTCCCACTTCTGATCCGACCTGGACAATGATGTTGCCGGCCCCAGTCCCTGTGGGGCCATGGCCAGCATCTCCTGCCACCGAAGGTGTCCCAGGGAAAGCCGGCAGCACCACGGGCTGGCCAGGAGGAAATGACGGTGTCATGAGGGGCGGCAGGTGATGCTCCCCAGGTGGCCAGTATGCGGGGCCAGCAGTGGGTGGCGGAAAAGGCAGCGCCATGAAAGGAGACATGGAAGCACCAGGGCTCGTGGTCTCTGCCGGTCTGAGCCCTGCAGATGCTGTTGAGACAAACGAAAGGGGTGAATGGAGTAGGACAGTCAGTAACCAGGACAGAGGCGCCTGCGTCCCCTTTAGCCACAGGGGACTCGGAGCGATGAGTCTCAACAGGTAAGGACCCTTTGTATGGGGAAGCTGCAGTTTGCAAATGCCCTCAGGTGATTTTCATGCTCTGACCTCAGCTTGAGAATTATTCCACTGGGGAGTATGCGCCTGTGCACCAAGGCTCCCTGAAATCACCCCGCCAGCTCTGAGTCTCGGAGCCTCCTAAGGATTCCCTCACCTCTGACCCTGCCAGCCTCAGAGGCTGTCTCCCGAGTCATGAAACTGGGCAGACATCTGCTCTGTGGAAAATGGCCATAGACAGACTCATTAGAAGATAGGGACCTTCTCCAAGGTAAGTTGTAGGCACCCAAAGTGCCTTCGTGAACAGGCAGTGTCTAAAATATTAGCGCCCCATCTCCCCTCAGTCTTCCTTTTCCAGAGGCTCGATGTAAATCACCCTCCTTCTTCCCTGGCCAAGCACAGAAAACAAAACTCTTGAGTAATGGCTCTCCACAAGGAAGACCCAGGAGCCCTGATATAACCCCTAAACACCCCAACCTGGCCTGTACGCACAACTCAGAACCAACCACAGCAAACACTTAACATGGGACAGATTCTGCCACTCTATCCCCCATGCTCAGAGTCGTTGCCACCAGTAAGGAGCTCTGGGCGGAGGAGAGGGGTCTGGGAAGTAGGCGTTGTGTCCCTTAGATTCTGTCATTTCACAGCCAGCAATGGCTGCGGAGGATTAGAAAAGGGCCAGGCAATGGAGAGCAGTGGGGCTGTCAGTGGAGGTTTCAGAGATTTCCATAGCTGCTGTCACGTTAGATTGGTTGTAGGTCTGCAGACTGTCCGTGGCCCTTCCCCTCCCAGCTCCCAACAGTGAAAAGTGCACACACAGTAAACCAGGTGTCACTGGGACAGAGTTATCTGGGACACATTCCTGTTCAGAGGAACTCATGCAGACCCTGTTCCAGGAGAACAAGGTACACACCACATGCACCTAACTCATCAGGACAGGTGTCCTAGCACGTTTCATAATAAGATAGAAGATCGTCTTCCTGCTTCTGTGCTACTCTCCTAGCCCCCTGAGAAAAGCAATCCACCTTCACAGACGTTCCACCAGAAAACCAACTACCATCCCCATCCGTTCCCTGTCCATGAAGCAGTGACATGGAATTAGAGCAAACCCTCATCTCCAAGGTGCAACGCAGGCCTGAGGAGACGCAACATGATCAAGTAGGTCTGAAGAACTGATTTACACCGAGGGAGAACAGTTCAGAACGACTCACGGAACCCAGCCCCATCTTGATGGAAGTTACACGGTGACCCTGCCCCTGTTGAATCCAAGACAACAGCTACCTGGACTGAGAAGGAGTGAGCTCTGGGCAGGAAAGAGTGAAAATGCTCTGGATTGCAGCAGTTAGAGTGCCTTCCAGCTTGGCCCTCGGCGAGGACATTTCACTGTAGACCGGGCCCCAGGCAGCCCCACTGGACAAGTCTCCGGCTAAGACCACCTCTCCCCACTTCCCCATTCGATCTAGTGTGCTCAGTTCACAGCCCTTAGAAAGCTATTGTGGGGCAAGCCCCAGCTGCCTGAAGAACAGGACACAGGGTTCGGCTTTCCCGTGACCCTCCCGGTGCCACCAGCACGACATCACCCACTACACCCCACACACGCATGTCCAAGTGGCTTGTCTCCCTCTAGAAGGAATCAGTGTGTCCGCTGCCGTCCTTTCTCCATAGCCAGACGTTTCCCCCGAGTTGTCCTGATCCACCTCTTAGGAGCTCTCCTGTCCTGCGCTGTCTGTCACAGGTTTCCACTGGCTCCCAGCCTCCCCAGGTGACGTGTCCTTGGAGGTCCAGTGCTAACCCCTTCCTCTACTCAGTCCAAACTCTGTTTCGCCTACCCAAACTATGTCACACCTATATCCCAACCATTGGAGGGATGGCAGAATCTCTAAACATGCCCCCCTCCAACCTACCCGCTTACCTCCTTTTGAAGTCATCCCCGCAGACCGAGACACTGACCGCACTGCCTAGTAATGCTCCACAATCAAAAAAGTCAAGTCCAAGACCCAGAGAGAGTGACCTGCTCCAGCAGATGCTCAGCATCCAAATGAAGGAGGGAAAAGTTTGAATTTAAACAGTAGAATGTGGTGCTCAAGACATTCTGCAGTGGGGGAGGGGTGGAGGGGAAGTGGGCCTGGGTGGGGGTGGGGAGACATTCCGTGAAGGCCTCTGGCAGGTAGGCAAGAACCAGAAGCATCTTTCAAATTGTACAGTGACAACACAACTGGTGTGTGCCTCTTGAGGCAATTTATACGTTGCTTTTATAGATTCAGAGCACCAATGTTTTACTAGATGTTCTCTTTGTTTCAATTCTTTGTCCATCATCCTACTGGTAGTTTTGTGTCCCTCAGCATGCTTTCTACCTGGCTCTCGGCTTCCTTCAACACAGGCTACACTTTCTGAACAAAATTCACAACACATAGTCTAAATCCATGGGTACTGATGGCCACATGGAGCCCAGTGTTTGAAATTAGGATTGACTCAGCAGACCCTGCATGTTGGGTTGCTGGGTGCACATCATTCTTTAGAAAGGAGTCCTGTGGCCCCAAGTAGC
>NW_027423923.1:0-16695 GCF_036562045.2 Rhinolophus sinicus | reverse complement strand
GTTACTCATGGCGATTACTGGTTTACTATTTCTCTTCCTAGACATCTACAGGAGTGACTTCTGCAACAAGTTGATAGGAAGAGGTCTTTCTTTGTTCAGCAGTTCTGTTTACTCCTGCATGGATCCGCCCAGATAGGTGGGTCAGGGGCGGGTGAGCAGAGGTGGCCCAGAACAATGGCGCGACCACCACAGCCGGTCCTGCTTCCACAGCTCTCTTCCCTTTGCGGAACTAGTTGGGCTGTGGATTTGTGTTTAGGGCCACAGTTCTCAAATATAGCAAATTTTCTGTTGTTTTGATCTGACACTGCTACTGTTTCGCTTCTAGCACCGGGCAGGTGGGGCGGGCAGCTCTGGGAGGAGGGAGGGGCGGCTAGTCTCAGTGCCTAAGGCTCCGTTCTCTGCTCGGCAGTGCGGGCTTAAATCACCGTTTTCAGCCTTTTTCCCTCAGTCTTTTCTCCGAGGTCTCTGCCGTGAGCGTAGGGTTCAGCCGTGTTATATGCTGTCCCCTCAGCCCTGTGGAGCCCTGGCCGAGCCCTAGCAGTCCGATCTCCCGCAGCTGCGGTGGTTCCGGGAAGCAGCGAGCTCGGCGCACTGAGCTGGGTCTGAGTCCTGTGCCCGCGGAGCTGCGTCTCTGCGCACTTCTCACTTTCCTCCCCTCCCCCCCCCCCCCCCGCTCTCGCGCACGAATCTCCCACCTGTAGGTGATTTCAGTCGGTAGTGGGCCTCTTCGTCTTGCCTGTCTGCTGTGCAGGGAGTCCTTTGTGGAGTTTTTGTTGTCGATTCTTTGTAAATTCCAGGGGAGCTTTACAGAGGCTCACCTCACTCCGCCATTTTTCCGGAAGTCCATCTTTTACATTTTCCGCATGTTATGTGCATTTATTTAATACTCTTATCCTCATAATTAATTGAGGAAACATTCACAGTATTCATGCTTTAACTCAGAGAGTCTGTCGTTTTGCATGAGGGACTCCATGTGTGCTCGAAGAATCTATTGTGATGTCCAGTACTTTGCTACATCACCTGTTAAGGGGTGGCAGATGGTGTCTTCCCCAGTGTCTTTGACAAGTATAATATGGAGAACTACAGTATATCCTGAGCCTGCTTCAAAGCTCACATGCAAATAAAATGGACTTTCCTTTCTTTCTTAGGTAATTCCTGGTGAACCTGACCTCTACTAAATTACATCCAACCCTCTGAAATTAGCCGGTTGATAGGCACGTCTCAGGGAATTCGGATGGCAGAACCATGGAGCCCATTCTGACTGTCAGAATAGACAGAGCACCATACAGATGTCTATCCTTCCTTTCCATGTACCAAAACTCCCTTGACACTACTCAGCAATGATGAAGACAATCAAGAACCTGATGCCCTAACTTGCAAGGTATGATAAGTGGTTCATGTTGAAAATCACCATCAGAGACTAGAAGACCCAATCTGCTTCTATCTGGAGCTCAAATTCATCCAGTAACACTCTGATGGGACACTTTTCGAGGCAGTGCTCACACCAACTACATATTAGTCTTCCTCCTCTTTGAAGTTGAAAGATGATTCTTGGCAAGTCATTATTGTTGGGCCTTAGGGCCTCAGTAGTATGAGAAAGAAGTTTCTATGGAGCACAGAAAATGGTGAAGTCACACTGTTGGCTCTAAGTGGAAGGTGGTCCAGGAAAAGTCTCTGGGCAGCAAATGGTGTAAGGCACCTCTGTGACTGGAGCCCCCAGGAAAGGGAATGATGATGTCACAGATGTCTTTTTGTGACACATGAGGATACTGATTATATGTCATAAGCCAGGTGGCTGCTGGGCACAGATTACACCTCCAGTGCTGGGCATACAACAGAGTGTGAGACTGTGAGGAGATCGACATCTGTGGCTCTGCTTGGGCTGTTCCTTCCTCCAAATGCCCTCATTGTCAGACCCTGCTGAGCAGCTTCCTGTTGACAGAACCTCCTGAGAAATCCATGTTCTGGTGCCTTCATCTTGGACTTTCAGGATGGTGAGAAACACAATTCTGTTATTGAAGCCACGTGGTCTATAACATTTTGCTCTGAAAATCTGAGACTTTATCAGTCAGGAGGGAAAATCGAAAGCTCAATGAGATGATATGCTACTCCTTTCAGAATGGAGTTGTGAACCAAAGAGAAAAGATCACATATGGTTGATAGTGCAAGTTAGAAGAACTGGAAAGCTCACATGTCTGCCTGATACATAGAATGATATAGCCACTGTGGAAACAGTTCACTATTTGTCCAGAATATTCAAAATGAAGATATCACATTACTATTGATACATACACCATAGTATTTCAAACGGATACCAAGAAACTCCAAAACAGAATTCAGAACTACACTGTGGAAAATGGCAAAAAGGTGAAACACAATGTCAGGTCAATTAATAAGTGCATTTGCGAAGGTTGTATAGGTATAAAAGAAACAAGATGAAATAAGATACAGTCATAAGGTGACAGATGTCCTGATACTGGCCACTGCATGAAAGTATCTTGTGAAATTGGCAAGAGATTGAAGCTAGCATCACAAGGCCACATACGCTGTCTCTCAATTAAGATAACAGACTGGCAATGTCAAATTCCTAGGGAATGAAGGAAGGTCAGTGTTTGCCAGGCCGCATGGTGTGGTGCACCATGCATGGGAAGTGAAAGTTGCATATCTTGGGTTTCTATTGATTGCTTGTAATCAAAAAATTATATTAGATAGCAAGGATTGAGGAAAGCACAATGCTGCTGGTATATTACAAAACTGAATTGTATTATTTAAAGGTTCCCATGGAAAACTGTTGGCTTGAATTTTACGAAAACAATGTAAGGGATATTCCTTGTAGGTCACCTCTCCTAAACCACAAGGACTCTAATTTGTGATGGCCCTACCTCCTAGACACTTTTGGGCTACGTGAGAAATCTCCTCAGTTGTAAAAACAAACACTGCCAGTGAAATTTAAGTCCCAATGGGAGAAGGTCCCTTGCTTAAAATAAGAGTGCTGGTGGATATTTGCCTGATGGAGTACATTACCATTTTACAGAGAAAGCAGTGATTTTGGAAAGGAGTTTTCACAGATTTCATTCCCTGTGAATTGAAAATGAGAGAATTGTTACCCATTGAAAGAAATCTCTGAAAAAAAGATGATTGGCTTCCTCCACCTTCGAGTGGAATGAAAGTGTTGGGTGGAGAGCCAGGGCAACAGTTTTGGTCTCTTGCGGAATTCAAGCCAGAGCTATCATGAAGGAACTGGAGTCTTTATCAGGCTAAAACTCGGATTGCTGCGGATCTGCTATGTCTCTCCCATTCTCTTCCATGTTAATGAAGACCTCATGCGGCATGCCTTTCTGTTTCATCTTTTACATTTAGTTCATGTTGTGTGTGTTACTTTAATACTCTGAACCTCTTAATTGAGTAAACGTTCCCAGTTTTCAGTCTTTTACTCATACAGTCTGTACATTTTGCATGTGGAATCCATGTGCGTTAACGAATCTATCGTGACTTCTAAATCTGTGTTACATCACCTGCTAAGGGGTCTTAGAGAATGCCTTCCCTAGATAAATTCAGTGTCTTTGACAAGTAGTATATGGAAGTACAGTATATACTGAGCCAGCTACTGAGCCCAAACCAAAAGAAAGTGGACCTTCCTTTATTTCTTAGGTAATTCCTGGTGAACCTGACCTCTACTGAATTACATCAGCTCTCTGAACTTAGCCGGTTGCTAGGCACGCATTGGGGAATTCAGATGGCAGACCCATGGAGCCCATAATGCCTGTCAAAACTGACAGGGTACCATAGAAGTGTGTATTTTTCCATTATGTGTACCAATGCTCCCTTGACACTACTCAGTAAGTGATGAGGACTATCAAAAAACTGATGCCCCGACTTACTAGATAGGATAAGTGATTCTTGTTGCTAAACAACATCAGAGACTAGAAGACCCAATCTGCTTCTATGTAGAGCTCAGATTCATCCAGGACACTCTTTGATGGGTGACTTTTTGAAGCCAGCAATCACACCAACTTCATATCAGTTCTTGCTCCTCTTTGAAATGGCAAAGTGATTCCTGGCAAGTCATTAAGGCTGGGCCCAACAGCCAATTTACTATGAGAAAGATGCCTCTAAGGAGCACAGAGAATGATGAAGTCACACACAAGGCTGAAAATGGAGGGAATGTCCTGGATAGTCTCTCGGCAGAAAATGGTCCAAGGCACCTCTGTGGCTGTTTCCTCCTGGAAAGGAGATGATGATATCACTGTTGTATTTTGTGATGCATGAGGATACTAATATATGATTGGCCAAACATGTTCTGTGCATGGATTACAGCTCCAGTACAGGGCAGACAAGAGAGTGTGAGTCTGTGAGGAGAGCATCTTCTGTGGCTCTGCTCAGACTGTTCCTTCCTCCTGACGCCCTCGGCATCTGACCTTGCTGAACAGTTTCCTGTTGACAGAGCATCCTGACAAACAACATTCTGACACCTTTATCATGGACTTTCAGGATGGTGAGAAATACACTTCTGTTATGAAGCCACACAGTCTATAACATTTTGCTATGAAAATTGGACATTTTATCCGTCAGTGAAGGAAAATCAAATGCACAATGAGACAATATGCTACTCCTTCAAGAATGCTATGATCAACCCAATATTAAAGATCACTTGTGCATTTACAATGCGATGTGGAAGAACTGGAATACTCACTTGTCTCCGGTGGAAACATAGAATATCGCTCCCTTGGAAAAAAGTTTGGTATTTGTCCAGGACGTTGAGAATGAAATTGTCACGTGACCTTTGATATAGTCACAATAGTCATTAAAATGGATGTCCAGAAACTCCTAAAGAGAATTCAGAACTGCACTGTAGATAATGGCAAAAATGTAGAGACACAATATCAGGTCAACTGATGATTGCATTAGCAAATGTGGTACATGTATGAAATAAAACAAGATACAGTCATAAAAGTGAATGAAGTCCTGATAATCACACAGCAAGATAGTGTTTTCAGAAATTGGAAAGAGAAGAAGCTAGTGTCCCAAGGCCACATACGCTGTCTCTGCATTAAGATAACAGAACGACAGTGTCAAATTCATAGAGAAATGAGAGAGGTCAGTGTTTGCCAGGGTACAAGGTGTGGGGCAGCATGGATGGGAAGTGAAACTTGCAAGATTTGGTTTTCTATGATTTGCATGCAATCCAAAAATGGTGTTATATAGCAAGGATTCAGGAAAACACAATGCTGTTGTCATATAACAAAACTGAATTGTGTTATTTAAAGGTTCCAATGGCAAACTGGTGGTGTAAAATTTACCAAAACAATGTAAGGGATATTCCCTGTAGGTCCCCTCTGCGAAACCACATGTCCTCTAATGTTGTCATGGCCCTGTGTGCTGGACACTTTTGGCTTCATGAGACAGCTCTTTGTTTCTAAAAATAAACACTGCCAGTGAAATTTAAGCTCCAATGTGAGAAGTACCCTTGCTAGAAATAATTGTGTTGGTGGATATTTGCCTGATGGAGTACATTACCATTTTGCAGAGAAAACACTGATTTTGGAAAGGAGTTTTCACAGATTTCATTCAATGTGAATTTAAAGGAGATGATAATTACCCATTGAAAGAAATCTCTGAAAAAAAATATGTGATGGGCCTCCTCACATGTGAGCATAGATATTTCCTTCTAGTGGAAAGGAAGGATTGGTCCGAGAGCTGGGGCAATTGCTGTGGTCTATTGCCGAGTTCAAACATGGGCTATCCTGTAGTACCTGGAGTCTAAATCAGGCTGAATCTCGGATTGCTGTGGATCTGGTGTGCCCCTGCCATTCTCTTCCATGTTACTGAGGGCCTCATTCGTCGTGCCTATGTGTTTCATTTTTACATTTTGCCCATGTTATGTGTGTTCTTTAAAGCTCTGATCTTGATGATTGAGGAAACATCCCAATTTTCACACTTTTCTCATATAGTCTGTACATTTTACATGTGGGACTCCATGTGTGGTCAGAGAATCTATCGTGTCTTCCAATTCCTTGTTATGTCACCTGATAAGGGGTGGCAGAGAGTGTCTTCCTGGAGGAATTCAGTGTCTTTGACAAGTAGAATATGGAGAACTACATATACTGATACAGCTACTGAAGTCAAACACAAAGAAAGTGGTCCATCCTTTCTTTCTTAGGTAATTCCTGGCTATCCTGACCTCTACTGAATTACATTGAACTCTCTGAAATCAGCTGGTACATAGGACTATATCAGGGAATTCAGATGGCAGACCCATGGAGCCCATCCTGCCAGTCACAACTGACACAGCTCTATACAAATATGCAACCTTCCTCTCTGTGTACGAACAATCCCTTGACACTTCTCAGCATATGATGAAAATAAGGAAGAACCTGATACCCAAGCTTGTGAGCTATGATAAATGGTTCTTGTTGAAAATCACCATCAGAAGTAAATAACTGATCTGCTTATATCTGGAGCGCACATTCATCTGGGAACACTCTTTGATGGGGCATTTTTTAGCCAGCGCTCACACGAACTGCATGTCAGTTCTTTCTCCTCTTTAAAGGGGCAAGGTGATTCCTGGCAAGTCATTTTGGCTGTCCCAAGGGCTTCTGTAGTATGAGAAGATGGATCTATACAGCTTAGAGAATGGTGAAGTCACACACAAGGCTCAAAGTGGAAGGACAGTCTTGCATAAGTCTCTGGGCAGCAAATTTTCCAAGGCACCTCTGAGGCTTTGGCCTCCTGGACAGTGGATGATGATGTCACAGTTGTCTTTTTGTGACCCATGATGATACTGATATATGATTGACCAGGCAGCTACTGGGCAGTGTTTAAAGAGCCAGTGCTAGGCAGACAATAGAGTTTGACTCTGTGAGGAGATAGACTTCGGTGGCTCTTCTCAGGCTGTTCCTACCTCCTGATGCACTTAGTGACAGACCCTGCTGAGCAGTTTCCTGTTGACAGAACCTCCTGAGAAAGCAACGTTCAGGCAACTTTGTCTTGTACTTTCAGGATGGTGAGAAATATACTTATGTTATTGAAGCCACACAGTCTACAAAATTTTGCTATGAAAATCAGACACTATATCAGTCAGGGAGGGAAAATCAACAGCACAATGAAGAAATATGCTACTCCTTCAGGAATGCCATTATCAACCAAACAGAAAAGATCCCATGTGCATTGACAATGCGATGTGGAAGAACTGGAACGCTGGATACACAAAATGGTATACCTACCCAGGAAAACAGGTCGCCATTTGTCCAGGATGTTGAGAATGAAAATATCACCTGACCATTCATATATAGACAGTAGTATTTAAAATGGATGTGCAGAAACTCCTAAACAGAATCAGAACTGCCCTGAAGATAATGTCAAAAATGTAGAAATACAGTATCAGGTAAACTGATCAATGCATTAGCAACGACGGTATACATATAAAATGAAACAGGATACAGTCATAAAGGTGACAGAAGTCCTGATGCTGGCCAATGGAAGAAAGTGTCTAGAGAAACTGGCAAGAGAAAGAAGCTAGCATCCCAAGGCCACACATGCTTTCTCTCCATGAAGATAACAGAACCACTATGTCAAATACGTAGGGAAAGAGGGCAGAGCAGTGTTTACCAAGGTGCAAGGTGTGGGGAAGTTTGGATGGGAATTCAAAGTTGAATGGCTTGGGTTTCTATTGATTGTTTGTAAACAGAAAAAAATGGTATTAGAGAGCAAGGATTGAGGACAGCACAATGCTGTTGGTATATTACAAAACTGAAATTTATTTTTGAAAGGTGACAATGGCAAACTAGTTGTGTGAATTTTACCAAAACGATGTAAGGGATGTTACCAGTAGGGTACTCCTCCTATCCACATATCCTCTAACGTTGTGATGGCCCTGTCTCCTAGGCACGTTTGGCCTACATGAGAAAGGGTCTCAGTTCTAAATACGAACACTGCCAGTGAAATTTAGGAACCAATGGGAGAAGTGTTCTTGCTAGAAATAAGTGTAGTGGTGGCTATTGGCCTGATGGATTAGACAACCATTTTACACTGATTTTGGAAAGGAGTTTTCTCAGATTTCATTCACTGTGAATTGAAAGGGGGAGAATCATTACACATTGAAAGAATTCTCTGAAACAAAACGTCATGTGCTTCCTCACCTGTGAGCGTAGATATTTCCTTCCAGTGGAAGGGAGGATTGGTCAGAGTGCAGGGCAATGACTCTGGTCTCTTGCACGGTTCAAGCCTGGATTATCCTGAAGGATCTAGAGTCTCAGTCAGGCTGAAACTCGGATACTGCCAATCTGCTGTTCCTCTCCCATTGTCTTCAATGCTGAGGGCCTCCTACGGCATGACTATCTGTTTCATCTTTTATATTTTGCATATGTTATGTGTGTTTCTTTACTATTCTGACCTTCATGATCGAGGAAACATTCCTAATTTTAACACTTTTACTCAGAGAATCTTCACATTTCGCATATGGGCCTGCATGTGTGGTAAGAGAATTTATCGTGATTTCCAATTGTTTCTTACATCATTGTTAAGGGTTGGCAGAGAATGTCTTCCCTAGAGAAATTCAGTCTTTCACAAGTAAAATATGAAAAACTACAGTATATACTGAGCCATCTAATGAGCCCACTCACAAGAAAGTGGATCTTCCTTTCTTTCTTAGGTAATTCCTGGCGAACCTGACCTCTACTGAATAACATCCATCTCTCTGAAATAATCCGGTTGATATTCACTTACCAGGGAATTCAGATGGCAGCACCAAGGAGACCATTCTGCCTGTCAGAACTGACAACCACCATACAAATGTGATTCCTTCTTCTCCGTTTACCATCAATCCCTTGACAATACTCAGCACATGATGAGGACTATCAAGAACCTGATGCCCCAACTTGCTAGATAGGATAAGCGGTTCTTGTTGAAAATCACCATCAGAGATTTGAAGAACCAATATGCTTCTATGTAGAGCTCACATTCATCCAGGACACTCTTTGATGGGGGACTTTTTGGAGCCAGCGTTCACAACAACTACATATCACTTCTTGCTCCTCTTTGAAATGGCAATGTGATTCCTGGCAAGTCATTAAATCTGGGCCTAACAGCCACAGAGAAAGAGAAAGATGGCTCTATGGAGCACAGAGAATGAAGAAGTCACACATAGGGCTCAAAAAGGAAGGACTGTGCTGCATAGTTTCTCGGCAGCAAATGATCCAAAACACCTCTGTTGCTGTGGCCTCAAGGAGAGGGGATGATGATGTCACAGTTGTCTTTCTGTGACACATGGGGATACTGATATATGATTGGCAATGCTGTTGCTGGTCATGGATTAAAAGTCCAATGCTGGGTAGACAACAGAGTGTGAGTCTGTGAGTAGAGTGACTTCTATGGCTCTGCTCGGGCTGTTCCTTCCTCCTGACACTATCAGGGTCAGATCCTGCTGAGCAGTTTCCTGTTGACAGACCTCCTGAGAAAGCAACATATTGGCACCTTCATCGTGGAATTTCAGGAAGGTGAGAAATACGCTCTTCTTATTGAAGCCACACCGTCTATAACATTTTGCTCTGAAAATCCGATGATTTATCAGTCAGAGAGGGAAAATTGAAAGCACAATGAGACAATGTGCTACTCCTTCACGAATGCTGTGATCAAAGAGAAAAGATCACATGTGCGTTGTCAATGCAATGAGGAAGAACTGGAACCCTCACATTTATCTGCTAAATACATAGAATAAGATAGTAAACATGGAAAACAGTTCTCTATTTGTCCATTATGTTGAGAATGAAAATATCACGTGAAGGTTTATATATACACAATAGTGTTAAAGACGGGTGCACAGAAAATCCTAGATATTATTCAGAACTGCTCTGCAGATAATGGCACGAATGTAGAAATGCAACATCAGGTCAACTGAATAATGCATTAGCGAAGGTGTTATGTGTATAAAATGAAACAAGACAAAGTAACAAAGGTGAGAGAAGTCCTCATACTGGCCACCACAAGAAAGTATGTTGATACAATGGCAAGAGAAAGAAGCTACCATCCCAAGGTCACTTACACTGTCTCTCGATTAAGATAACAGAACCAGAATGTCAAATTCATAGGGAAAGAATGCAGGTCAGTGTTTGTCAAGGCGCAAGGTGTGGGCCTTCGTGGATGGGAAGTGAAACTGGCATCTCTTGGGTTTCTATTGATTGCTTGTAATCAGAAAATTGTATTAGACAGCAAGGATTGTGGAAAGCACAATTTTGGTGGCATATTGCAAAACTGAATTGTATTTTTTAAAGGTTCCAATGGCAAACCGTGGTGTATATTTTACCAAAACAATGTAAGGGATATTCCCAGTAGGGCTCCTCTCATAAACCACAAGTCCTATGTTTTGATGGCCCTGCCTCCTAGACCCTTTGAGCTCCAAGAGAAAGCTCCTCAGTTCTGAAACCAGTAACTCTCAGTGAATTTTAGGGCTGAATGGGAGAAATGCCCTTGCTAGAAATAAGTCTGTAGGTGGATATTTGCCTGATATAGTAGATTACAATTTTACAGAGAGAGGACTGATTTTGTTAAGGAGTTTCTACAGATTTCATTCACTGTGGATTTAAAGGGATAGAATCATTACACATTGAAATAAGTCTCTGAAACAAAATGTGATGGGCCTCATCACCTGTGAGAGTGGATATTGGATATTTCCTTTGAGTGGAAAGGAAGGATTGATCAGAGAGCCAGGGAATAGGCTGTGGTCTCTTGCAGGGTTGAAGCCTGGGCTATCCTGCTTGTTCTGCAATCTAATTCAGGCTAAATCTCGGACTGATGCGGATCTGATGTGCCACCCACATTCTTTTCCATGTTAGTAGGGGCCTACTATGTCATGCCCATCAGTTTCAGTTTTACATTTTACTCATGTTATGTGCATTTCTTTAATACTCAGACCTTCATAATTGAGGAAACATTCCTAATTTTAACTCTTTTACTCAGAGAATCTTCACATTTGGCATATGGGCCTGCATGTGTGGTCAGGGAATCTATTGTGATTTCTAAGTATTTGTTACGTCATTGCTAAGGGTTGGCAGAGAGTGTCCTCCCGGAGAAATTCAGTGTCTTTCACAATTAGAATATGAGGAACTACAGTATATACTGAGTTATCTAATGAGCCCACTCACAAGAAAGTGGAACTTCCTTTCTTATATTTTTTTATTTATTTTTTATTTTTGAATTTATTGGGGTGACAATTCTTAGTAAAATTACATAGATTTCAGGTGTAAAATTCTGTATTACATCATCTATAAATCCCATTGTGTATTCACCACCCAGAGTCAGTTCTCCTTCCATCACCATATATTTGATCCCCCTTACCCTCATCTCCCAAGCCCCCAACCCCCTTACCCTCTGGTAACCACTAAACTATTGTCTGTGTCTATGAGTTTCTGTTTCTCATTTGTTTGTCTTGTTCTTTTGTTGTTTTTGGTTTATATACCACATATCAGTGAAATCACAGGGTTCTCTGCTTTTTCTGTATGACTTATTTCGCTCAGCATTACACTCTCAAGATCCATCCATGTTTCTTTCTTAGGTAATTCCTGAGATCCTGACCTCTAATGAATTACATCAGCTCTCTGAACTTAGCCGGGTGATAGGCACATATTGGGGAATTCAGATGGCAGACCCATGGAGTCCATAATGCCTGTCAAAACTGACAGGATACCATAGAAGTGTGTATCCTTCCTCTACATGTACCAATGCTCCCTTGACACTACTCAGCAAGTGATGAGGACTATCAAAAACATGATGCCCCAACTTACTAGATAGGTAAGCGGTTCTTGTTGATAATCACCATCAGAGACCAGAAGACCCAATCTGATTCTATGTGGAGCTCAGATTCGTCCAGGACACTCTTTGATGGGTGACTTTTTGGAGCCAGCACTCACACCAACTGCATATCAATTCTGCTCCTCTTTGAAATGGCAAGATCATTACTGGCAAGTCATTAAGGCTGGGCCCAACAGCCAATGTAGTATGAGAAAGAAGGCTCTAAGTAGCACAGAGAATGATGAAGTCACACACAGGGCTCAAAATAGAAGGACTGTTCTTGATAGTCTCTGGGCAGCAAATGGTCCAAAGAACCTCTGTTGCTGCGGCCTCCAGGAGTGGGATGATGATGTCACCATGGTCTTTTCGTGACACATGAAGACACTGATTTGTGATTGGCCAGACAGCTGCTTGGCATGGATTACAGCTCCAGTGCTGGGCAGAAAACAGAGTGTGAGTCTGTGAGGAGAGCAACTTCTATGGCTCTGCTCGGCTCTTCCTTCCTAATGAAGTCCTCAGTGTCAGACCTTGTTGAGCAGTTTCCTGTTGACAGGCCCTCCTGAGAAAGAAACATTCTGGCACCTTCATCTTGCACTTTCTGGATGTAGAGAAATACTTTTATCTTATTGAATACACACAGTCTATAACATTTGGCTATGAAAATCGGACACTTTATCAATCAGGGATGGAAAATCAAAAACATAATGAGACAATGTGCTACTCCTTCAAGAATGCTATGATCAACCAAAGAGAAAAGATCACATGTTCTTTGACAATGTGATATGGAAGAACTGGAAGGCTCACATGTCTCTCCTGAATGCATAGAATGATACAGCTACATTAGAAAACACTTCGCTATTTGTCCAGGATGTAGAGAATGAAAATATATCATGAGCATTGATTTATACACAATAGTGTTTTAAAATGGATGCTCAGAAACTCCTAAACAGAATTCAGAACTGCAGTGCAGATAATGGCACAAATGTAGTAACACGATATCAGGTCAACTGATGAATGCATTAGTGAAGGTTTTATATGTATAAAATGAAACAAGATACAGTCATAAAGGTGACAGTAGTCCTGATGCTAGACACTGCAAGAAAGTTACTTGAGAAATTTGAATGGAAAGATGCTAGCATGCCAAAATATCATAAGCTATCTCTGGATTAAGATAACAGAGACAATGTCAAATTCATGGTGAAAAAGGCAGGTCAGTGTTTGCCAGGGCAAAGTTGTAGGGCACTGCACTGTGGATGGGAAGTGAAAGTTGCATGGCTTTGGTTTCTGTTGATTGCTTGTAATCAGAAAAATGGTATTAGACAGCATGGATTGAGGAGAGCACAATGCTATTGGCATATTACAAAACTCAGTTGCATTTTTTAATTATTTTTAATGAAGCTATTTTATTCATTGGGGTGGCAACTGTTTGTAAAATTACATACATTTCAGGTGTACAATTCTGGATTACATCATCTATAAATCCTGCTGTTGTTCACCACCCAGAATCAGTTCTCCTTCCATTGGCATATAATTGATCCCACTTACCGTCATCTCCCAACTCTCACCCAACTAAGCCCTGGTAACCAGTAAATGATTTTCTATGTCTATTAGTTTTTGTTTCTCATTTGCTTGTCTTGTTGTTTGTAGTTTTGGTTTTATATACCACATATCAATGAAATCATTCCAAGTTGTCACAAATGTTCCTATATCATCTTTTCTTACCACCAAATAGTATTCCATTGTGTATATATACCACAACTTCTTTATCCATTCATCTATCGAAGGACATTTTGGTTGTTTCCATGTCTTGGCCACCGTAAACAGAGCTGCAGGGACTTTAGAGCACAGATGTCTTTATGTAAAAATGTTTTCAGATTTTTTGGGTAGATACCCAGGAGAGGGTTTGCTGGGTCATATGGCAATTCTATTCGTAATTTTTTGGGGAACCTCCATACTGCCTTCCATAATGGCTGCACCAGTCTGCATTCCCACAAACAGTGTATGAAAGTTCCTTTTTCTTCACAGCTACTCCAACATATGTCTTACTATATGTCTTGTTGATGACAGCCATTCTGACTGGAGTGAGGTGATATCTCATTGTGATTTTTATTTGCATTTCTCTGATGATTAGTTATGTTGAGCATTTTTTATGTACGTCTATTTGCCATTTGTGTGTCCTCTGTAGAGTAATGTCTCTTCAGGTCATCTGCCCATTTATCAATTGCGTTGTTTCTTTTTTTGTTGTTGAGTTTCATGAGTTCCTTTTATATTTTTGATATTAGCCCCTTATCAGAGGCACTATTTGCAAACATCTTCTCCCATTCAGTTGGTAGCCTCTTTATTTTGTCAATGGTTTATTTTGCTGTACAGAAGCTTTTAAGTTTCATATAGTGTCATTTATTTATTTTAGCTTTTACTTCCTTTGCCTTTGGAGTCAAATTCATAAATTGCTCTTTGAACCAATGGTCCATAAGTTTAGTACCTATGTTTTCTTCTATGCAGTTTATTGTTTCAGGTCTTATGCTTAAGTATTTGATTCATTTTTAATTAATTTAGGTACATGCCGACAGATCAGTCCCATTACATCTTTTTGCTGTGGCTGTGCAATTTTCTCAGCACCATTTATTGAAGAGGCTGTCTTTTTTCCATTGTATGTTTTTTGCCTCTTTGTCAAAAAATAACTGTCCATATTTATGTGGTTTAATTTCTGGATTCTCAATTATATTCCATTGGTTTATGTGTCTGTTTTTCTGCCAACACCATGCTGTTTTGATTATTGTATCCCTGTAGTACAAGCTAAAGTCAGGGAGTGTGATACCTTCAGTATAGTTCTTTTTTCTTAAGATTGTTTTGGCTATACGGGGTCTTTTGTGGTTCCCAGAAAATCTGATGATATTTTGTTCTATTTCTTTAAAAAAAAATGCCATTGGGATTTTGATGGGGATTGCATTAAATCTGTATGTTGCTTTTGGTAATAGAGCCATTTTAACTATGTTGATTCTTCCAATCCATGAGCATGAAAATTCTTTCCATTTCTTTCTGTCTTCTTCAATTTCTTTCAAAAATGTATTATAGTTTTCAGTATATAGATCTTCACATCCTATGTTAAGTTTATTCCTGGGTATTTAATTCATTTTGTTGCAATTGCAAAATGAATTGTTTTTTGTATCTCTTTTTTGAGATTTCATTGTTAGTATACAGGAATACAACGGACTTTTTTACATTGATTTTGTAGCCACAAACTTCACTGTATTCGTTGATTGTTTCTAATAGTTTTTTGGTGGTGTCTTTAGGGTTTTCTATATATAGCAACATGTCATCTGCAAAGAGTGACAATTTAATTTCCTCATTCCCAATTTGATGCCTTTTATTTTCTTCTCTTGCCTGATTGCTCTGGCAAGGACTTCCAACACTACGTTGAAAAGCAGAGGTTATTGGGGACAGCCCTGTTGTGTTCCTAAACGTAGAGCAAAGGACTTCAGTGTTTCACCATTAATTATGAGATTAGCTGAGGGTTTTTCATATATATGGCCTTTATTATGTTAAGGTCTTTTGCTTCTATACCTATTTTATTAAGTGTTTGAATCATAAATGGATGTTGTATCTTGTCAAATGCTCTTTCCGCATCATCTGATATAATCATATGATTTTTGTCTTTATTTGGTTTATGTGATGTATCACATTGATGGATTTGCGGATGTTGAACCATACTTGTGTCATGGGGATGAACCCCACTTGGTCGTGATGAATAATCTTTTTAATGCATTGTTGTGTTCAATTGCTAGAATTTTGTTTACGATTTTGCGTCTGTATTCGTCAGAGATATTGGTGTGTAGTTCTCTTTTTTTGTGTTGTCCTTATCAAGTTTTGGTATCACGCTAATGGCCTCATAAAATGAGTTATGGAGTACTGTCTCTTCTTCAAATTTTGTAAGAGTTTGAGCAGGATTGGGATTAGATCTTCTTTGAAGGTTTGGTAGAATTCACAAGTGAAGCCGTCTCATCCAGGTCTTTTGGTTTGGGGAAGGTTTTGGATGACTGATTCAATTTCATTACTGCTGATCAGTCTGTTTAGATTTTTCAGTTCTTCATGGTTCAGCATTGGAAGGCTATACTTATCAAAGAACTTATCCATTTCTGCTAGGTTATGGAATTCGGTGGCATATAGTCCTTCGTAGTATTCTAGGATGATCCTTTTTATTTCTGTGGTGTCCCTGATAACTTCCCCTTTTTCATTTATGATTTTGTTAATTAGTGTCTTTTCTCTTTTTATCTTAGTGAATCTAGCCAACAGCTTATCAATTTTGTTAATCTTTTCATAGAACCAGGTATTTTTCATGTTAATTTTTTCTAATGTTTTTTGTTCCCTATTTCATTTGCTCTGCTCTGATTTTTATTATTTCCTTTCTTCTGCTGACCTTGGGTTTTATTTGTTCTTCTTTTTCTAGTTCTTTAAGTTGTAACATGAAGTTATTTATTTTGGATTTTTCTTGTTCCTTGAGATAGGCCTCTTGAGATAGGCCTGAGATAATGACATACATTTCCCTCTTATAACAGCTTTTGCTGTATCTCTAAAATTGTGGTAGGATGTATTTTCATTGTCATTTGTTTCTATGTGTCTTTTGATCTCTCCCCTAATTTCTTTTTTGACCCGGTCATTCTTTAAAAGTATGTTGGTTAATCTCCATGTGTTTGTGTATTTCTCCTGCTTTGTTTCGCAGTTGACATCCAATTTCAAAGCCTTGTGATCAGCGAATATGCTAAGTATTATTTCAATCTTAAATTTGTTGAGGTTGATTTTATGTCCAAATATATGGCCTATCCTTGAGAATGTTCCATGTGCACTAGAAAAAAATGTATCATCTGATATTTTAGGCTGAATTGCTCTATATATGTGAATTATGTCAATTTC
>NW_027423922.1:0-16755 GCF_036562045.2 Rhinolophus sinicus | reverse complement strand
GTTTTTATTCCTTGCTATAGGTCCATTCTGATGTTTGTTCTTGGTTCTGTTCATCTCACAGCTGCTGACGGCCCAGGAGATCGGTTCATCATTGGGGAATCCCAAGCTGGTGAACAGGTAAGATTCATAGGCCTTGAAAGGCCCTAAAGATTTCAGTTTCATGGACTTTCAGGATCTAATTCTAAGTTTCTACCATCATTGTAAGGGAAATCTGAAGAGAGGGATTAAACAGGTAATCAAAGAGATTAAAGGATAGTTCCCATGAGAAAGAACAGTTACTTCTTAACTGAAAGAATCTGTATCTATGTATAGATGGCATGGTGTTGGTTTGCCTCACAGACTTGTTCCAGCCCTGTGATTGGGTGATTCTTTCCTCCTGTATAAACATCAGTATTCTGAATAGAACTACAGTTTCTAAGTGGTCTTCTCAGACTTTTCCCCAACTTGTGTTACAAACAGAAATTTAGAAGAAGCAGATTATTTTGCCTTTCTAGCTAATCATTTAGATTAATTTTTCTCATTAGCGAGCTAGCTAGGGAACAGCTATACATATATTTCTGTTAAGAAATGAAGCACTAATGGACTATAATGGAAGTATAACAGAAGTCTTCTTATATAATGCTTTCAAGACTAGTAATTGAACATTTAATTGGAAATAAGTTAAAGTGTGAACTTACTTTATATTTTTGAAGTAAATACAAAATTTAACTTAATAAATGTAACTTAATTTATTTGTCATTTAATTTGATGGAGAGACAAGGCTTTTCTTTTAATAAGTATCTGCTATTTGAATTTCTACTTGGGCCTTCTTACCTAAATCACACCCAAAAGGCATTTTATGTGATTTCCAGTTTTGGTTTCTTTAAAGTGGAGAAAAATGTAAGGGCATTTGCAAAGGATCTAAGTATAGAATCCTTCTAGATTTTAATCATATTTTTACAACTTTTTACAGTTGCTTCACCCACACCTAACTTGACGATAGTTCTTGTTAGCAATACTTTTTAATCAATTTTTTCCAAAGGTTTAATTTAATTTTATAGAAAAAAAAGTAACTGTTTTCACAGTCATATATCATTGGTTTATGTAATATTTATTTAAATTATATAATTACATAGCAACTGTTGCTACAAACTGGCAAAAATATTTGGGAACAAACTCAATTGAGTCTTAGAGAGCAGTAGCTTACGGATGTTCAAGAGAAGAGTCTAACAGCTTCAAATTTGAAGTGTGCTGTGGGCATCATTATGTTTAGTAGGAAATAGACAATATATGTTAATCCAGTAAATAGTGAAAGTTGATTAAAAGAGTTCCAACCTTATTATATAGAACCAGAGGAAGATAAAGGCGCTTCTCTCCTTTGCTACTTACTACTAAACACTCATAAGCATTATATAAAAATAAAGGAGATAGATAGATAGATAGATAGATAGATAGATAGATAGATAGATAGATAGATAGATAGCAGATTGGACAAAAACTATGTCCATGCCTTTTCTTCCTTGTCTTAGCATGTACTCCCATATGTACTGAAAATAGAGAGGGGTTGAAGAAGTATATAAGAGAAGGGTGGTTACCCTAGCTCCCTCATCTTTACATCCAAGCATTGAAGAAAACTGTGTACAGGTCTCTGAAGCTAAGCCTGGCGTTATACTGATTAGATCCTTGTCCATGCTATACACAGGCTGATATGATTGTTTTCCTGACAAAAAGAACAGCAAAGTCTGGGTCTCTTTTTTATAAATGACTTGCATTGTGACCTCATAATTTATTTGACTTCTTGGTACGTATTTCTATCAGCAGTGAACATCTAAAGCATCCATTTTTATAACAAAGCCACAAAATATCAGTTACTCAAGGAGTATTTCTGATCTTCAATTGAGTCTATTGAACATTTATCAAACATACCTACTGTGCATACCAGGCACTGTGCTAGGTTCTAGGGGTATAAAGTAGGTTAAAACATGATCACTACACCTAAGGGGTTTACATCTAGTGGAGGAGACAGTATATATTGTATTATATATACTACAATATATTAAGTGTTAAACTAATTCTCAATTATGTGCTGTAGAGCACAATAGAGAGGTTGAGCATCTCATCCTAGGAGAATTAGGGAGATGGCTTTGCAGCTGGGCCTAAGAGAGTTTTACAAAAGGGACATGCCAGGCAGAGATCACAGTATAAGGCAAGACTCAGTGTGTTTTAAAAATTGCATGGAATGCTTAAAGAACTGCAAATAATTTGTGTAGTCACAACCTAGTATACAAGGTTTGGTGCAGATTGTTAAGGGACTTGTGGACCTCTTAAACTTTATTTACCGGTTAAGATCTCCATTTCTACTAGAGAACTAGGAGCACAAGAGAAGTTGTGAAACTTAAAGGTCGCCAACTTCTTGTAAGTTCTGATAAAAGTCTGATGGGAAAAAAGATCAAAACTTTACAAGAAAATGTTTTCCCCCCAAATATCCTCTGATGTACTATAGCTTTTACTTATGTACCATACAGACTTCACAGCAATTTCAGAGATCTTGTAAGAGCCAAATTGCTCACTTGTTGGAAGTACGTACACTTGAGCATCGGGGTGCCATTGTATACACTGAGACAGTGATTTGCAAAATGATTTCTTGGTGTCCTATAATACTTACCTTAAATAGCTTAAGTTTGGTCCTATTGATTAGCACTAGAGACCGTCAAAGAAAATATTATGTACTTACACAGAGCTGTCTTTGGACAAAGCTAAAAAAAAAATCTAACTCAATACCTCCATTAAGGAAAACAATCAGGATTTTAACTGTTTTTACTTTATATAAAGTATATAATGTGTATCAATAAAAATAAAAAGAACTAGTAACTAGTCTTAACAATCTAAAGGAAGTACTTCACATATTGCTAAAATTTTTCAGTTGATTCAATTGGTTTATATGTCTACTCTAAATGGATATATTAATGTCTTTATATATCCAATAACATCTTTTACATTGGTTTAATTTAAGTGATCTGGTAGTAATCTACCATTTATAATTACTCTTATTGGAGAGGAGCCAAATTTTTTGTTTAATAACCACACAAAAACACTTAGGAGCTGGTTTAAGACAGAAGGAGTAGATGAGGCTAAAGGGGATCAAATATATGGAGATGGAAAGAGAACTGACTCTGAGTGGTGAACACACAATGTGATATAGATGGTGTATTACAGGATTGTACACCTGAAATCTATGTAATTTTGCTAACAATTGTCACCCCGATAAACTTTAATTTAAAAAAAAAAGGCAAAAGGAGAGAAAATTACAGGTAAAACCACAATAAAACTTAAAGTTCATTTACAGAGTATGGTACATTGAACCCAACTAATTTGAGGTCGGGTAACTTTAAATCAAGTTAAAGCCTCTTGGTGTACGTGTACCTGTTTGTAGGTAACTTACATTACATTGGCCCAAAATGAATAAGATTGTAAGACTTTCCTTCGGTGCTTTGTTTCTAAAAGTGTTACATCTCCTGCAAACTTTTCCTTTGCATCAGGAAAAAATCAACTCTTTCTTACGCATTTGTATTTCCAGCCGACTCAGACAGTGATGCCTGGACAAGTCATGAGGGTTACAACAGGTGCTCCAATCGCGGTGCTGATGCAGTAGTTCAAGTAGAAGATACCGAACTCATCAGGGAATCCGATGATGTACGTCATCACCAGGTCTTACTGCTGCATTCCTGTGGCAATATTTTAAGTCATGCCCTTTTTCTGCAATGTTTATGAGATTTACCCAGTTTGGTGGTGATGGGGGGGAAGGTTATGTTAGGATCTTACGTTGTGGTGTATGGGTCTCCACTAAATAAGGAATGGCCTTAGGCTTGAAAATCTTTTGTTATAGGAGACTTTGTGTGTACTGTGGTTATAGCAGAATTTGAGCTACATTTGATCCAAGAAATTCCACATGCAAACAAGGAAAGAAACTACCTCAAGGTAGAAGAGCAGAGATATTAATTTTTGACTTACCTTATAGCTGAGAAATTTGCTCATTGAGACTATTTAACTCTGAAATTTGCTCATTCAGAGTTCTGATAAACTCTGAAGGAAATTTTCATAGAGAAGGATTTAACAAAGAACACTTGGGCGAGTTCCTGAATATTACACTAAGCCAAACATTTAAGCCAAATGACACTCAGCTCTGGTTTCTATAATTCAGGAAAATCCTTGCCACCAAATGACAGCATAGAAATATTAAGTGAATGTTAGCTTTCCCTCTGTTGCCTAAAATATAGGACCCTAAGATCTCTTTTGGTCTAAGCAGGCCTTCATGTCACAGAAACGGGTGCCAGTTATTGAAACCAGAGGATCAGCCACTAATAAAAGAATAGTTTCAACTGAGGGTTTTAATGACTAGCAGTCTTACTTGTTTTATGAAGAAGCTTAAGATATGGTATATTTTAAAAGCTGGAGTTAAAAATAAATAATATTCTCCTAGTCTCGTATATAGTAAAATTTGGCCGTGCTCAGAGACAGCCATTTTTCTTGATCTGGGGATTTTTTTTTAATCATCTTCCCACATGTAAGGCTTATAAAATTCAACTCTTGGCGTACAGATCACATTGCTTGCTGTTAAAACTGTCCAGCAGATTTATTGGCATCAGGGAAGCCAGCAGAGAGCATTGAAATCCAGAACACTTGCATCTACAGTCTCTGCTGGATGACAAGACACAGTTCCAGTGTCACAATATTATTCACAGCCCATAAATGTAAAATTGATGATCACTATCAATTTACAGAAATTTACTACCAGGCAAACTATAAGTCCTTCACTGAAATATCTGCAGATATTTTGGAACCTTGGCATAGTATTGAACCCATGATTCATGGGAACAGAAGAGACAGATTATCTCCTTGCATGTTCACTGTGTCTATTAGGGTAGCCAAATTTTTCCTTCAAAATGCTACTTACAAAGTAAGTTTCAATATTTTAATTGATATATGTATTTTTTAAGTGTGAAAATATTTATTTATTCCTTTGCAACAAACCTAATTTTTTGAGAACCTGTGGTAGAAATTCATCATGTTCAAAGGGTTTAGCAAATGGTTTTCTGTTTCTCTATATTTGTATATATTCTGGGCCTATCTGATCATAAAAGCATCTGAGTAGCTAAATTCTATTGATCAGAAATTCTGTTAGATTGTTCTATTTGCAATTACATGACTCCCTCTTATTGCAGGGCACTGAGGAACTGGAAGTGCAATTCTGGTGCAAGCTCGTGCCAGGCCAAGATATCAGGTAAGTTCATAACATATAGAATGTCTACCAGCTTTTGTTTCTACGTGATCATACACTCAGGAGAGCATGGCTATTATCAATCCATAGTTCAGTCAATTAACCATTACCTTTCAGAGCTTTTAACAGTAGGAAAATGAAATTTCTGAACTCTACATCCCATGTCTGCCCTGCCTACTTTTTCACAAAGATGACAAAGGCAAATGAAATAGTCAAAGCAAAGATAAGACCACTGTCCTACCCTAAATAGTGCATATATACTTTAAATTATTTTTTCTACAATGGAGTATATTTACCCTGGTTTCATTAATACTAATTTGCTCAAATCTCCTTGTAGCAAAGCTATACTTCTCCCATCCCTATGGCAGGAGGCCAAGGTGAATGGACTCCTGCCACATAACTGGACCAACCTAAGTGGTCCAAATAGAAATCATCTCCATGATTCTAACCTCATTAACATTATTCTCCTTACCACAGCTATAGACTTTTTATCCTTAATGCCATATAATTTCTTGCTTTATATCAAAGAAAGTTTGCAGTTGGTATTTTTGACAGTAATGAGGTACAAAGCACTTTGTAAAATAATTTTCAAATATGAAGTAACATATTCCTGTTTAGTAGTAATAGATACCAAACCTATTTCTGTCTTCTGTTGTATGATTTAACATTTTTAATTTAAAAAGCATAGAGTTGAGAATCTCTTTATTTCATTATTCTGCTCCCGCCTCATCTGTCAACTTTTTTCTCTCCTTGAGTGTCCTCCTCCTTCCCTCTGAGTTGAGAAAATATTATTCTTACTCATACTGTTTATGGTTCTGCTTTGACTTTCAGACCCATCGGCCATGACATTAAAAGAGGGGAATGCGTTTTGGCCAAAGGAACCCACATGGGCCCCTCAGAGATTGGTCTTCTGGCAACTGTAGGTGTCACGGAGGTTGAAGTTAATAAGTTTCCAGTGGTTGCAGTCATGTCAACAGGGAATGAGGTAAAAAAAAGGGTGGGGGGGAGTGGTTAGAATGGGCCTTGCAGATAAAAGTATGTCTGACATCTGTTCTGTGCTGTAAATAGAACATTGTGGTTTATAGATCTTATCGCATTCCCGTAATAGGGAAATAATCAATTGGCCTCAGAATAATTCAAGTACAGAATATGAGAAGGAAGAACTAGAAATTACATATTAATAAATTTTCCCTTCCATTTATTAGAATGAAATATTACAACTATTGACCTTTCCACATACTCAGTACATGTAAACAAAGAACACTGACGGATAGCTATAGATATTCAACTATGCAACCTAATTATTAGGCAACTTTATATTAGGACTATGAATTCTACCCGCTCTGCTACTGAGATGATAGGCCACCTCTGTGTGGTCAGTAAGTCAGTAAATTGGGATGCCATGCGAGCCCTTCTTGCTAAACTTCCATGCGGTCTTTAATCACCAGGAAGTGTTTGATAATCCGTTTGTTTTTTTCTCTAAAGATAGCATCCAGTGGCATGCCATTCAGAATGTGTCAAAATTTCACGTCAGCCCTGATTTAGGAAAGGGAAGTTAGTCAATCTTTTTTCTGAGAACTCTTGAAAAACTTCCTATTCCCGTTTTGCTTAGATTATACAAAAATTCAATTGGAAGTTCTAAGGTGAAACTGGGACTATTGAAACGTGAAGCTGCTGGAAATTCAAAGCTTAAGAGCAGAATTTGAAATTATTGAAATTTTTTTCAAATTAATTCCTTTAGAACTTTTTATAAAAAGATTTACAGGATTTTTTTTTTCTCTTTTAATCTCTAACTTTGTTCTGAAAATAAGCCAATTTTTAATTTCTTAGTTTTGGAAATGAACATTTTCAAGGGTCTCTATTACCCTTATAGTTCCTTTGGAAAGAACAAAAGAAAAGAATAGGATACTTTGTTTTGCTAATGGAGAGATAAATCAACATTTTAGATTTGCTTACTTCCCAGTATATGTGTACTAGTCATTCCCTAAAACTATTGATTGACCCAAAACATTCTTTTCAACTAATTTACATAGTGATGATTTTAATATCCCTAGGATCAACTGACATGATGTTTAGCATCAGAAAGTAATTTATTTCAGACTGGTTGACTTCATGATCTATTCTTATTTGTGATTTATTTATACGTTTTGTACATCTAAGTGAGTTCATGGAGTTTGGGAACACTAAATAGAAAGCTAAATAACTAATTAATAGGCAACTTTGTTTAAGGTATAGCTCTTACATTCTTTGTAGGGCTGGGCTAATATTGTGTTATCCCCCTGAGTACATTCGTACTATTTTTTATACTCTTCATTAAAGCTATTTACTAGTGGTAGGGAAAAGTGATGGGGTGAGAATAGAGGTAGTATTTACATTGTGGAATCTAAGAAAGAATGTGTAGTCCTAGTTCCCTGCCCTCATAGACTTCGTAATCGTTGGAGAGGCTTTGATAGATTCTGTATGACTCCCTTCCCCTACTTTCTGTAGCCTGCTGTATTACCATGGTTTTCCAAGGGAATGGTGCTTCTAAATTGTATAATCTCTAGTTCGGTATAGCTCAACATTCCTCCCCTACTTCCATCCAAAGTTAGTGATTATTATGATTTTCTTTGATCATATAGTTTAGTTCAGCAAATGTTTATTGGGTACCTCTATGCGTGGCACTATACTGGAAACTGGGGATAGAAGAGATAAATAAAATGTAGTATCTCTCCTGAAGGCTTGAGATCCTCAGATAGCCAGAGGACAATAGAAAAAAGTCATGCATTTATTTTCAGAGAAAGCAAAAGAAATTACACCTGTCTATTAATGTGACAAGTCTGTATTTTAGTCATAGCACAGTTCTCCTTGAGTATTAGTTCTGATTTCCCCTAATATATATGGCTTCACATGTGTCCACTTCTTGAATCCAGTGTGGTATATTGTAAGCAGAAGAGTGGCCTGAGGCAACTCAAAGAATGTCATACAACATGTCTATGTATGTTATATTTAAAACCTGCCCCGTATTTTGTGACCATGTAAGCTTGTTCAGGATGAAGGAATTATTTCAAAATTGGGGAGGTACAGTTAGTTATAGGCTACAACTAATACAGTATAGCTGATGTAGACATTTGCTGATTTCAAGAAACTGTATGTGTTAAAATTTAGTTAATACTGTCCAGTAATTGTACATAATTGTAGGGATAGGCTTCCAATGTTATGCAATTGTTCAATAAATATTTGAGTGTCTATTACATGTTGAAATGCCCACCAGGGGTTCTCTTATCTAAACATCAGACTTAATACGATGTAAATACACTACATTGTGAACCAGTAGACTTAGAAAGATATTGAACAAAAAACTCAGCATCAAGCAGGGCAGCATCAGGGTTTCTTCTTCAGTGGGACTCGTCTTCTTAATAGTCCACACAGCCATCCAAGAGTATTTTCTTTGTTCTTCAAATGGCATTCAGGTGCAAGGGAGTAATTATACTAGAAGAGTATGGGAGCCACCAACTTAGAAGACCCATGTTGTACATAAAAATCAGTACTTTTTGTAAGTCTTAGGCAGCTTCCAGGGTGCCCACAAGGGAAACGCCCAGTTACAAGTGTTACCACATTCATGGAAGCCCAAAGCTATGGCTTTCCACTATGTATTTATAGTTCCTTTCAGTTCATATGCAAGGTTACCAATCAGAGATCATTTTTACCATAAGAAATGTTGCCTAATAAAAACCTGGCATTTCATCTTTATCAAATTTCCAGGGGAACAGTGCTAGAAAGTTAACCCAAGGTCACATTTGTCCTTAGAGATGAACAAAGGTTTTGTTCATCTTTTACCCTCACATAAGATGACGCATTATCTGTAAAAAATTAGAAAACAATAATAAAACTGACTACAGGTCATTCTGCTTTTTATTATCACCATGCACTGGCAATTCTAAACAATGTCAGTGATAAAATTCTCCTCTCTACTGGAGGAGACCACTCCTACCATCCCTTCTCACTTATTATACTACCATACTGATGCAAGGTGCTATTCTGACTACTGGGAATATAGCAGCAAGCTAGACAGACAAATTCACTGCTCTGAATTTATATTTTAACGGGGTCGGGGAGGGGCCTCAAGGAGGTAGTCAATAAACAAAAAGTGATAAATGATATAAAGAAAAATAAAGAAGGGTCAGATGATAAAGAGTGGTGGTAGAAGAAGTATATGCCACTTGTTATCTGTTGAAACTTACCCCACATCAGCCCTTTTATACTCTCCCCTAAATAGTAAGGCTAAAAGCCTGAAAACGATTTTCCAGGCTGTCTTTCCAGCTGTAGTCCAGTTAGGTTTTGCCATGGGTATGCATTAACATGATATTAGAAAGCAGAAGGAAATTACCAGAAGTATAAGCTCCTTACTCTCAGTAACATCTTTCCCCCAACAGCCCCGGGGATGGGGATGATAGGGATTTCCTGCCATTGCAGAGCTTTGGTAACACACTTTTCTCCTTTTGTTTCTCCAACCCTCCCAACACATTTGTAACCAATTCCCTGTGTTAAATCTTCCTTTCTCCCACACCCCTCCATTTGAAACACCTAGAGGAGTTTTGGTTTTCCTGTCTGGACCTGATTAATAGTCTTCTATTTGGTATAGTATAATCAGATCTCACTGATGAGGTGAAATTAGAGTGGAAATCAGAAGGCATTGAGGGTGTATGTCATGTGAAGGGAATCGTGTTCCATACAGCAGGAACAAGGAACAGAAAAGCCCTGAGGTAGGGTGCATGCTTGTCCTGTTCGAGGAGCAGCAAGGAGGTCAGGATGGCTGAGTGCAGACGGAAAGAAGCAAAGTGAAAGGAGATGATGTGGAGCCGTAACAGAAGCAAGACCATTTTATTCTAAATAGCCCGTTTTGAGGAAGGGAAACAACATGGAATATGACAATGTTTACTCTGGCTTCTATATGTAGAAAAGAAAAGGGGGAAAGGCAGAGAGAGAGAGAAGAGAGGAGAGAGAGAGAGAGAGAGAGAGAGAATTGAGTGTATTTATCTCCACCGTGTCTTTGCTTGTTGTGTTCCTTTTTTTATATATATATAAAAATTATCTTGGCCACTGTCAATAGCAGAGGCCTGTTCAAACAAGTTTGAACTTTAGATGCATAAAATCTGTCTACAGTCTTCCTGTAATATTCTTTGGGGCCTTCTATAAGAAGCTGCTGTTATAAAACTAGAATTTTTAAAATCTTTATCCGCACTAATAAGAGAACGAATGGGAAGCTGAGTGCCTACTATGCCCTGTAGTGCTATGTGTTTGTGATTAAAGCAACACTCTGAGGTTAGTATAATTACGCTTCATTTTACGTAAGAGAAAATTGACACTCAAATACAAAGCAACTAGCCTGACATATATTTTGTGTAAGTGATATAGCCTGGTTTCATATCTAAGTGTTTTGGCTATATGATTTTTTTCCCACTATGCCACAATGCTTCCCACTAGAGCTTTCTTAAATTTCATTTCTCCGGTTTTTCAATGGCAGCCTCTGAAATCTGTCAGGTTAGATAGTCCATTACTTTCTTCTAGCCATATCGTACTTTGTGTCCAGATGAAAGACCGTGGCTCACCATTTTAAAGTTACCCTCACTAACACTTCAGATAGCTTCACTTATTTCATCTGTTCCTTTACTCACATGCTAATACCAAAACTGAATGACTCCATCCTACACCTCCATTTTTTGCTCCCACTCAGAAAAACATTACTGAAAACATTCATAGAACCTGGCCCACTACAAATTTCTGCCATTCATTGTCAACCTGGCACTTAAAGTTGCTCGGGAATTCTGATGTAACTGTCTATTTGATGTCGTAGCGCATTCCTGCAGTGGATAGTTCATTCATACATTCCACACCCTTTTTAAACCTCAGTAGTAGCCCTGCTTTCTCACTCTTGGAAGATGACCTCACCACCTTTATGGAAAAAATGAAGCTAAAAAATATTTGTCAAAATGAACTAAGTGAGGGTTCCATCATCTTCCCTTCTCTTTACCTCAAAATTTTTCCCATTCCTTTAGCTAGCTTCCTTTCCTCCAATCTACAATGAAAAGGTACTTCTTTCTACGTGTACCTTTAAGCCCATTCTTTCTCACTTTCTTCAGAACTTTGGTTTCTAAATTATTTGCTGTGTCTTCTATGTCTTTGATTGTTCTCTCTACTGGCTCGCCTCCCTTCCACATCCAAGTATACAAAGAAAGATTACCACTGTCGTGAAAAACCTATACTCAAACACTCTGTTGCTTCCTTGAGCTACTGCACTATTCCCTTCCTATTCACTACTAGATTTGTTGAAAGAGAGGTCTGTACCCACTGCCTTTCCTGCCTCACTATCCACTGTCTCTTAAACCTCGTAGATACGATTAGTGCAGAAACTGCTTACCTGAGAACACTAATAACCTTCTAATCTCCAAATTCTGCTCTGATAGTCGTCCTTCTTAACTTGTCTCTACCATTTAACATCAGTGACTTCCATCACCCACCACCTGGAAACTCTCTTTCCTTGTGTTCTGTGACTGTTCTCTCTTTATGCTCTATTACTTCTTTTTCTCCTTCTATTTTCTTTATCTTTCTCCCATTCCATAAATGGAGTATTCCCCCAAGATTCTGTTCTCTGCTGTGTCCTCCACTCTCTAAATTCTCCCTTGGAGTTTTTCTCTCATGTCAAATATATTCAGGTAATTTCCCATATCTGTAGCCCCAGTTTGATGTCTTCTGTAAGTTCAAGCCTTCATTTTCTGCTTCCTTTGGATATTTCTACCCAATGTCCCACAATTACCTAATCTCACTCACCATCTTTCCCTTCCTACCAAGAAGAGTGGAATACGTTCTTCCTAACTTGCCTCTTTTTATGAAGGCATCACTGTTCCTTGAAACTGTTTTGCCAAGATCATCAGTGACATTCTAAAACAATTTTTTACTCTTTTTTTTATTAGTTTCAGGTGTACAAAACAATGTACGTCATAGTTAGGCATTTATACCCCTCACAAAATAACCTTCCTCCCCCAATCTACTACCCCTCTGACATCGCATACAGCCATTACATTTCCACTCTTAGTCCTTATCTGTACTCCACTTCTTGGGAATATATATATAAAATTATAGTTGACATTAATTATTGTTCAGCTTCAGCTTCAAGTGTACAGAGCAGTAATCAGGCATCTATACTGTCCCTGAAGTGGTTTCCCTAATAAGATAAGTGGTGCTCTCAGTGCGCATATGTGCAGGCGAGAGCAGAAACTGCACTGAATTTGTACAAACTACCAACCACACCCCATAGCCCCACTCATCTAGAACTGCAGTGCCAGGGTCACACTGGGCGCCAGGTGGCCGGCTCTGCCTCCACAAGATGCAGAGGAGTCTTTGTACAGCAGAAACAACCTGGAGATAGCTTGGTAAGCTTAAGTCAAGGCTGGAGCTGCCTTTTTTTTTTTTCAGTATTACTATCATATTTAGTGTGTGTGTGTGTGTGTGTGTGTGTGTACACACACACGCACACATATATATATACATATATGTATATATGTGTATATATATATGTGTGTGTGTATATATATATATATATATACACATATATATATACATTTTCCCCTTTCTCTCGTCTTTTCTTTTTTCTTTTCCTTGCCCTACTTTTCCTCCCTCTTTCCATTTTTCTGTACTAATTTTTTTTTTTTGATATTTTTGCCTGTGTTGCATATCGGTTATTGGTTGTTTTTACATGTGAGTGTATTTGGTTTTTTCTTTGTTGTTGTTGTTGTACTTATTGATTTGTTTTGTTCTGAAATTGCCCTATACTGGGGCCCAGCCCAATTGGCACAAGATTCAACACACCCATAGGCCAACACCAGACCAAACCAGAGCATTACCGGCTTTGACCTACAAGTGACATACCCAGAGGGAATTCTCTACAGGCACAAGAACCCATAGGGCCCAAGCCTCATCTGAGGGGTCAACCCTCATGCAGTAGCTGATACATTGTGGGCAGAGCTAATTCTCATAGCTAGTCAGCCTGGGAATCAATCCCACCTACTGACAAGCCAAAAGCAATTAAAGCTGAACTTTAACAGGAGAATACACACAACACAAGGGTCACCTTTGGAGCACACGCACAGGAAAATTAGGGAAGTGGTGCAAGTCAAATATAAAGGACACATACTACGTAAGATCACTCAGCAAAGACCAAGAACCCTAGGGGATCTACCTAATACATTGAAGCAAGCAGAGAGTCAGCCAGAATGGGGAAATAAAGAAACATGTCCCAAGAAAAGAACAGAAGAAACCTCCAGAATTGGAACCAAATGAAATAGAGGTAATCAACCTATCAGAGACAGAGTTCAGAACACTGACGATAAGAATGTTTAAGGAGCTTAGTGACGACATAAAGACGGATAGATAAATCAGAATAAACAACCAACCAGTTAGAACTGAAAAATACAATAACTGAAATAAAGAACACACTTGAAGGAATTACCAGCAGGTTAGATAAGGCAGAGGATCGAATCAGCAATTTAGAAGACAAGTAAGCACCGATCACCCAAGTGGAACAAAAAAAGAAAACAGAATAAAAAACAATAAAAATGGTTTAAGAGATCTGTGGGATAACATCAAACGCAACAACATGCACATCATAGGAATACCAGAAGGTGAAGAGAGGGAGCAAGGGATCGAGAACATATTTGAAGTAATAATAACCTGGTGAAGGAAATCGGCAATTTTTTATTTTTAGTTGTGGTAAAATACACATAACATAAAATTTACCATCTTAATCATTTTTAGGTATACAGTTCAGCAGTATTAAGTGCATTCACATTGTTGTGCAACCAATCTCCAGAACTATTTTCATCTTGTAAAACTGAAATTCTATACTCATTAAATAACAGCTCCCCATTTCCCCCTCCCTCCAGCCCCTGGCAACCACCATTCTACTTTCTGTCTGTATGAATTTGATTTATTTAATGAGAGAATAAACCAAAAACTTGCATAACTACAATATTGTTCTAGTATAATTTTCTTACATGGTGGTAAAGTCAGGAAGAAAACACTGGACAGTTTTGAAACCAAAATTATTAAATGATTCTAATTTGTACAAAGAGTAATCATAATAAAAACAAAATGTGGACTTTTTTCAAATACAATTTGTAAACCTTTGTAAACCAAATTCTTAAAGACTACTTAAATTATGTTTAAAAACTCTGAAAATACCTTTTTTTCTTATAACCCACTAACCAAAGCAATTAGTTTAACTCGCAATTAAAACTTTTTTCCAGAATTTAATTAAAAACCGTTAAGAATAGGAACATGTTCCATTAGAGCTTATAATCTGACTTTTCTCCCCTCTGTTTGTGTTAGATCTGTTTGTCTGGACTATTTCGGTATTTCTAACATGTATTCATGATGACCAGAATTGGTTTTTAATCAATTAATAAATTAAGTTTTCCAGAAGAGGGAGAAAAAATTTAAGGATATATAAGGGAGCTGTTTGTAATGGATATGGAAAGGGTTATTGACCACAGTTGTCCTCTTTGCAAAGAGGGTCTCATCATCTTCCCTTTGCAAAGAGGACAACAGTCTTAAATGCAGACAAACCCATCTCAATACATAAAAGAAAGAGAAAGTAAGTAATTACAACCAGTCTTAGGCACTCTGACAATTCCATCAGGACATACGATTAAATCTTTGAGGAGCAGAAATAAAGTGGGAGGTCTCCTAAAATAAACTAAGTGATTTCTCTTTTAGAGAACAAGACAGAGAGCCTCCTCATGAGGGTTTAACAAAAGAACTTTTAAATTTTTTATATTTTATTTAAATTTCATTTTGAAGCTTTGCATAACAATAGAAATGCTCATCATTGAGTATTCAGAATTGTATTCCTCTTTTGTTCTAAAAGTTCTTTCAAGTGAATATTTGGGTCATGTCAAAAAGACTCCAAAATGACCATTGCAATTCCAAATTGTCCTTGATAAAATTATGCTTTTTTAAAATATACATGCAAGAAAGATAAAATAGAAGTCAGAGTTATGCCAAGCGGTAGCACAAGTTTATTATTAAATGAATCCATGGATTCATTAGCTAAAGGTCAGTCAAAAGGGAAAATGTTGCTTATGTATTATGTCTAAAGGCCTTAATACTAAGGTGAACCCCCTAACAGCTAACTCTAAAAATCAGCAGGCCAGAAAGGGTAGGCAGAATATCTCTCCCAAAGCCAATTTCTCAAACATGAACAAACAAAGAAAAATTCTTAGACACACAACAATGTCGCCAATTGACAAACAAGAAGGTTAGTATCAAATCAATGCTTTAGCACACCTTCACCAAGGAAAACAAAATTTAGTACAAATTCGATCAGACAACCAAAAAGTCTGGGACTCTTACAACACACAAAATAAATGTCAGGTAGCTTTGGGAGCTCAACAACAAAGGATCAGAGCTTAACATAAGTGCTGGACTTAGTATCATAGACAAAGAATCCCCCAAGAAAAGAAGCTCAGGAGACCTCAGTGAAGTGCAATATAACCCGTGTGAAAATACTGGTGGCACGTGGTCTTGCCTGAGTCTTGGCGGGACCTCCGTGACTATCAAAATCCTACTGGAAGGACAACCAGGGAAACCTGTTGATTATACAAAGCTGGATATATGAAAGTTTCTGAGCAAGGGAGAGCATCACCTTGACAGAGTCTCAGTAGTGTCTCAAAAGGGGCAAGTTACAGAAGGATACTTACAGGATTTTGAGGACTGGAGTTGATGGTGGGGTGGCTATAAGGTAGAAGTTAGTAAGTAAGATCTATGCAGAGACTGCTCATATTCTGTAAAATAGATGAATTGCTGAAAGTAAGTCTTATCTTTGGAGCAAATGAGTCCAGGTCGAGTTACCATGGTCTCCATTTGTCCATGGTCTTATCTTGAAGCATATAGTTCTGAACAAGCTTGTGTTAATGCAATTTGACTTAAGATAGTTTGAGTTATATGTCATGGTTTGGTACATTTTATCTGTTATGCAAGTAATAGTACAGTTTGGCAAGTTGGTATTTCTGTGTTATTTATCAGAAGGAAAGAGTTTGTAGGCAAGATATGGCTTTCCCAAAAATTCGGACATATTGAATGCCTAAAATTGGGGTTGGGGGCCATAGGCAAGAGAGTGAATGAAAACACTGGATCAAGGAGAAGATGAATTAGGATGTTCTTAATGATTGAAACCTTTGGGAAGATGGTGGACTACAAAGGAAAAAAAAAAGTACCAAAGGTTAAATGTTTGAAAGCTGGGAAGACAGTGGTATTATTGACAGTAACAGAAACAGGAAATTGAAATTTAATATGTGGTAAATAAGAAAGTAACAAGGTATAGAGATAATGGGTTATGTTTTGTCTTACTTCGTATTGTTTTTTTCTTTTGTGTTTTAACTATAGTGTTTCAGACATCATTCTAGAGATGACCAGAAGTATCATATACCAGAAAATAAGATCAGTTTTAAAGGAAATATTGT
>NW_027423921.1:0-16914 GCF_036562045.2 Rhinolophus sinicus | reverse complement strand
TCTGCTGACCATGGGTTTCATTCATTCTTCTTTTTCCAATTCTTTAACGTGTAACATGAGGTTATTTATTTAAGATTTTTCTTGTTTCTTGAGATAGACATGTAATGATACAAATTTCCTCTTAAATCTTATTCACTGCATCCAAAATTTTTGTAGGATATATTTTCTTTTTTTTTTTTTTTTTTTTTTTTAATTAAATTTATTGCGATGACAATTGTCAATAAAATTACATAGATTTCAGGTGTACAATTCTGCATCACATCATCTATAAATCCCATTTGTGTGTTCTTCACCCAGATTCAGTTCTCCTTCCATCACCATATATTCGATCCCCTTACCTCACCTCCCACCCCCCCCCCCCACCCCTCGCTACCCTCTGGCAACCACTAAACTATTGTCTGTGTCTATGAGTTTCTGTTTCTCATTTGTTTGTCTTGTTCTTTTGTTGTTTTTGGTTTATATACCACATATCAGTGAAATCACATGGTTCTCTGCTTTTTCTGTCTGACTTGTTTCGCTCAGCATTACTCTCTCAAGATCCATCCATGTTGTCACAAATGTTCCTATATCATCTTTTCTTACCGAATAGTATTCCATTGTGTATATATACCACAACTTCTTTATCCATTCATCTATCGAAGGACATTTTGGTTGTTTCCATGTCTTGGCCACCGTAAACAAAGCTGCAATGAACATTGGAGCACACGTGTCTTTATCTCTAAATGTTTTCAGATTTTTTGGGTAGATACCCAGGAGAGGGATTGCTGGGTCATATGGCAATTCTATTCGTAATTCTTTGAGGAACCTCCACACTGCCTTCCATAACGGCTGCACCAGTCTGCATTCCCACCAACAGTGTATGAGGGTTCCTTTTCCTCCACAGCCTCTCCAACATTTGTTACTATTTGTCTTGTTGATGATAGCCATTCTGACTGGGGTGAGGTGATATCTCATTGTGGTTTTGATTTGCATTTCTCTGATGATTAGTGATGTTGAGCATTTTTCATATGTCTATTTGCCATTTGTATGTCCTCTTTGGAGAAATGTCTCTTCAAGTCCTCTGCCCATTTTTCAATTGGGTTGTTTGTTTTTTGTTGTTGAGTTGCATGAGTTCCTTGTATATTCTGGATACTAGCCCTTATCGGAGGCACTGTTTGCAAAAATCTTCTCCCATTCAGTTGGTGGCCTCTTTATTTTGTCAATGGTTTCTTTTGCTGTGCAGAAGCTTTTAAGTTTCATATAGTCCCATTCGTTTATTTTAGCTTTTACTTCCATTGCCTTTGGAGTCAAGTTCATAAAATGCTCTTTGAACCCAAGGTCCATAAGTTTAGTACCTATGTTTTCTTCTATGCAGTTTATTGTGTCAGGTCTTATGCTTAAGTCTTTGATCCATTTTGAATTAACTTTGGTACATGGTGACAAATAGCAGTCCAGTTTCATTCTTTTGCACGTGGCTATCCAATTCTCCCAGCACCATTTATTGAAGAGGCTGTCTTTGCTCCATTGTATGTTTTTAGCTTCTTTGTCAAAATTATCTGTCCATATTTATGTGGTTTTATTTCTGGGTTCTCAATTCTATTCCATTGGTCTATGTGTCTGTTTTTCTGCCAATACCATGCTGTTTTGATTATTGTAGCCCTGTAGTACAAGCCAAAGTCAGGAAGTGTGATACCTCCATTATTGTTCTTTTTCCTTAAGATTGCTTTGGCTATTCAGGGTCTTTTGTGGTTCCAAACAAATCTGATGATTTTTGTTCTATTTCTTTAAAATATGCCATTGGGATTTTGATGGGGATTGCATTGAATCTGTATATTGCTTTGGGTAATATGGCCATTTTAACTATGTTGATTCTTCCAATCCATGAGCACGGAATGTCTTTCCATTTCTTTGTGTCTTCTTCAATTTCTTTCAAAAATGTCTTATAGTTTTCAGCATATAGGTCTTTCACATCCTTGGTTAAGTTTATTCCTAGGTATTTTATTCTTTTTGCTGCAATTGCAAAAGGAATTGTTTTTTGTATTTCTTTTTCTGAGATTTCATTGTTAGTATATAGGAAGGCAATGGACTTTTGTGCGTTGATTTTGTAGCCGGCAACTTTACTGTATTCGTTGATTGTTTCTAATAGCTTTTTGGTGGAGTCTTTAGGGTTTTCTATATATAGCATCATGTCATCTGCAAAGAGTGATAATTTAACTTCTTCATTCCCAATTTGGATGCCTTTTATTTCTTTCTCTTGCCTGATTGTTCTGGCAAGGACTTCCAACACTATGTTGAAAAGCAGAGGTGATAGGGGACATCCCTGTCGTGTTCCTGAACGTAGAGCAAAGGGCTTCAGTTTTTCTCCATTAATTATGAGATTAGCAGAGGGCTTGTCATATATGGCCTTTATTATGTTAAGGTATTTTCCTTCTATACCCATTTTATTAAGTGTTTTAATCATAAATGGATGTTGTATCTTGTCAAATGCTTTTTCTGCATCAATTGATATAATCATATGATTTTTGTCCTTTATTTTGTTTATGTGATGTATCACATTGATGGATTCTTGATGTTGAACCATCCTTGTGCCCCTAGGATGAACCCCACTTGGTCGTGATGAATAATCTTTTTAATGCATTGTTGTATTCGATTTGCTAGAATTTTATTTAGGATTTTTGCATCGGTATTCATCAGAGATATTGGTCTGTAGTTTTCTTTTTTGTGCTGTCCTTACCAGGTTTTGGTATCAGGGTAATGTTGGCCTCATAAAATGAGTTAGGGAGTACTGTCTCTTCTTCAATTTTTTGGAAGAGTTTGTGCAGAATTGGTATTAGATCCTCTTTGAAGGTTTGGTAGAATTCACTAGTGAAGCCATCTGGTCCCGGACTTTTGCTTTTGGGAAGGTTTTGGATGACTGATTCAATTTCGTTACTGGTGATCGGTCTGTTTAGATTTTGCAGTTCTTCATGGTTCAGCCTTGGAAGGCAATATGTTTCTAAGAACTTGTCCATTTCTTCTAGGTTGTTGAATTTGGTGGCATATAGTCCTTCATAGTATTCTGAGATGATCCTTTGTATTTCTGTGGTGTCCGTGATAACTTCCCCTTTTACGTTTCTGATTTTGTTAATCAGTGTCTTCTCTCTTTTCATCTTAGTAAGTCTTGCCAAGGGTTTGTCAATTTTGTTAATGTTTTCAAAGAACCAGCTCTTTGTCACATTAATTTTTTCTATTGTCTTTTTGTTCTCTATTTCATTTAGTTCTGCTCTAATTTTTATTATTTCCTTTCTTCTGCTGACCTTGGGTTTTACTTGTTCTTCTTTTTCTAGTTCTTTAAGGTGTAACATGAGGTTATTTATTTGGGAGTTTTCTTGTTTCTTGAGATAGGCCTGTAATGAGATAAATTTCCCTCTTAAAACTGCTTTCGCTGCATCCCAAAATTTTGGTAGGATGTATTTTCATTGTCATTTGTTTCTATGTATCTTTTGATCTCTCCTCTAATTTCTTCTTTGACCCAGTCCTTCTTTAAAAGTATGTTGTTTAATCTCCATGTATTTGTGTTTTTTCCCCCTTTCTTTTTACAGTTCATATCCAATTTCAAAGCCTTGTGATCAGAGAATATGCATGGTATGATATCAATCTTCTTACATTGTTGAGACTGATTTTATGTCCCAATATATGGTCTATCCTTGAGAATGTTCCGTGTGCACTAGAAAAGAATGTATAGTCTGATGTTTTAGGATGAAGTGCTCTATAAATGTCAATTATGTCCATTTCATCTAATGTGTCATTTAGGGCTACTATTTCGTTATTTATTTTCTGTTTGGATGATCTATCCATAGCTGTCAATGATGTATTTAAGTCCCCAAGTATAACTGTGTTTTGGTCAATTTCTCCCTTTAGTTCTGTTAGTAGTTGCTTGGTGTATTTCAGTGCTCCCTGATTGGGGGCATAAATATTGATGACTGTTATGTCTTCTTGTTGTACAGTCCCCTTCACCATTATGAAATGTCCATCTTTGTCTCTTGTTATCTTTTTCACCTTGAAGTCTGTTTCATCTGATATCATTATGGCTACACCTGATTTTCTCTGGGTACCATTTGCTTGGAGTGTCAATTTCCACCCTTTCACTTTGAATCTATGCTTGTCCTTGTAGCTGAGATGTGTCTCTTGGAGACAGCATATGGTTGGGTTTAGTTTTTTGATCCAATCTGCTACTCTGTGCCTTTTTATTGGTGAGTTCAGTCCATTTACATTTAGGGTGATTATTGATATGTGAGGATTTCCTGTCATTCTCTCTTTAGTTTTCTGGTAAGGCTGTGTCTCCATTGTTTCTTTGCCTTTTTGTTGTTGTCTATTACTTGTGTGGTGGTATTCTATGATGTTTCCCTCTGTTTCTTCTTTTATTTCAGTATGTATTTCAGTTCTGGATTTTTTTTTTGAGTGGTTACCCTTAAGTTTATGTAAAGAAAGTTTGATATTTAGAGTATTCCATTTTCTTCAGCACCTTACTTTCTCCATTCCCATATTCGGTTCAGGCCTTTACTCTCCCCTTTTTGAGTTTTTGTTTGCCACAAATTGTCCCTGTTGATGGTGGTCGAATAGCCTCCTTTAGTATTTCTTGTAGTGCAGGTCATGTATTAGAAAATTCCCTCAGCTTCTGTATGTCTGGAAAGGTCTTTATTCCTCCTTCATATCTAAAGGATATCTTTGCTGGATATATTATTCTTGGCTCATGGTTTCTCTCTTTCAATAGTTTGAATATTTGGTTCCACTCCCTCCTGGCTTGTAGAGTTTCTGCTGAAAAATCTGATGATAATCTAATGGGCTTTCCTTTGTAAGTTACCGTCTTCTTTTCCCTGGCTGCCTTGAGGATTCTTTCTTTGTCGTTGATTTTTGACAGCTTCAATACAATGTGCCTTGGAGAAGGTCTGTTGGGATTGAGGTAACTAGGTGTTCTATTTGCTTCTTGGATTCGAGGGTCCAGTTCTGTCCACAAATTTGGGAAGTTCTCATCGACAATTTGTTTGAATATATTCTCTGTTCCCTTATCTCTTTCTTCTCCTTCTGGTACGCCCATTATTCTTATATTGTTCTTTCTGATGGAGTCAGAAAGTTCTTGTAGAGTTCTTTCATTTCCTTTAAGTCTCAAGTCTCTTTCTTCTTCTATCTGTGTCATTTCCAGGTTTCTATCTTCGATGTCACTGATTCTTTCCTCCATCTGGTCAACTCTACTACCTAAGCTGGTTATTTCATTCTTAATTTCTTCTATTGAGTTCTTAATCTCCAGAAATTCTCTTTGGTTCTTTTTTAAAATTTCAATCTCTTTCGTAAAATGCTCATGCTGTTCTTTGATTGAGTTTCTGAGTTCATTTAACTGCCTATCTGTGTTTTCTTGTATCTCGTTGAGTTTTTTCAGAACTGCAATCTTGAATTCTCTGTCACTTAAGTCACATATTTCTGTATCTTTAAGTGCCTTCTCTGGAGATTTTTCACTTTCTTTCTGAGCTATCTTGTTGCCTTGGTTATTCATGGCGATTACTGGTTTACTATTTCTCTTCCTAGACATCTACAGGAGTGACTTCTGCAACAGGTTGATAGGAAAAGGTCTTTCTTTTGTTTTCCAGTACTTGTTGGTAGAATATCTTATTATTTCTCCAACTGCAATTTATTTTTCTTCTCCCACACGGTAGTGCTGTTTTCTCTGCACTATTCCTGCTTCTCACACAATGGGGGGACTCCCTGGGAGACGGGCTTCTCCTCTGTTAATAGTTCGTCTAGGTCACAGGGCGCAGTGTCCTGGTGGGTATGCGGAGAGCTTTTGATGTTCCAAAGCTCTTCCAGCTCCTGATTCAGAGCCCGTATGTTTCAGCAGTTCTGTTTACTCCTGCAGGGATCCGCCCAGATAGGTGGGGCCAGGGGCGGGGTGAGCTGTGAGAGATGGCCCAGAGCAATGGCGGCGACCACCACCACAGCCGGTCCTGCTTCTACAGCGCTCTCCCCTTTGCTGGAACTAGTTGGGCTGTGAATTTGTGTTTGTGGGCCACAGTTCTCAAATATAGCAAATTTTCTGTTGTTTTGATCTGACACTACTACTGTTTCGCTTCTAGCACCAGGCAGGTGGGGGCGGGGTGAGCTCTGGGAGGGGAGGGAGGGGGCGGCTAGTCTCAGTGCCTAAGGCTCCCTTCTCTGCTCGGCAGTGCAGGCTTAAACCACTGTTTTCAGCCTTTTTCCCTAAGTCTTTTCTCCGAGGTCTCTGCCGTGAGCGTTGGGTTCAGCCGTGTTATATGCTGTCCCCTCAGCCCTGTGGAGCCCTGGCGGAGCCCTAGCAGTCCAAGTTCTTCCCTCTCCTGCAGCTGCGGTAGTTCTGGGAGGCACCGAGCTCGGAGCACTGAGCTAGGTCTGTGTCCTGCGCCCACGCGGCTCCGTCTCCGCGCACTTCTCCCTTTCCTCCTCCCTCCACTCGCGCGAATCTCCCACCTGTAGGTGATTTCAGTCGGTAGTGGGCCTCTTCATCTTGCCTGTCTGCTGTGCAGGGAGTCCTTTGTGGAGTTTTTGTTGTTCGATTCGTTGTAAATTCCAGGGGAGCTTTACAGAGGCTCACCTCACGCCGCCATTTTTCCGGAAGTCAGGATATATTTTCAATGGCATGTGTTTCTATGTATCTTTTGATCTCCCCTCTCATTTCTTCTTTGACCTGGTTGTTATTTAAAATTATGTTGTTTAATCTTCATGTACTTGTGTTTCTTCCTGCTTTCTTTTTGCAGTTGATATCCAATTTCAAAGCCTTGTGTTCAGAGAATACGCTTGGTAAGATTTCAATCTTCTTAAATTTGCTAAGGCTGATTATTTTCCCAATATATGGTCTATCCTATAGAATGTTCCCTGTACACTAGAAAAAAAAAATGTATAGTCTGTGTTTTATGATGAAGTGCTCTATATATGTCAATTATGTCCATTTCATCTAATGTGTCATTTAGGGCTGCTATTTTGTTATTTATTTTCTGTTTGGGTGATCTATCCATAGCTGTCAATGATGTACTTAAGTTCCCCAGTATAATTGTGTTTTGGTCAATGTCTCCGTTTAGTTCTGTTAGTAGTTGCTTGGTATATTTTTGAGCTCCCTGCCTGGGGGCATAAGTATTGATGACTGTCATGTCCTCTTGTTGTATAATCCCTTTCACCATAATGGCATGTCCATCTTTGTCTCTTCTTACCTTTTTCACCCTGAAGTCTCTTTCATCTGATATAAGTATTGCTACCCTGGATTTTCTCTGGATACCATTTGATTGGAGTGTCAATATCCACCCTTTCACTTTGAGTCTATGCTTGTGCTTGTAGCTGAGATGTGTCTCTTGGAAAACTCATATGGTTGTGTTTTGCTATTTGATCCAATCTGCTACTCTGTGCCTTTTTATTGGTGAGTTCAGTACATTTACATTTAGGGTGATTATTGATATGTGAGTGTTTCCTGTCATCCTATCTTTAGTTTTATGGTAAGTCTGTGTCTCCGTTGTTTCTTTGCCTTTTTGTTGTTGTCTATTATTTCTTTGTGGTTGTATTCTAATATGTTTTCCTCTGTTTCTTCTTTTATTACAGTATAGTTTTCAGTTCTGCATTTTTTTATGAGTGTTTACCCATAAGTTTATGTAAAAGAAAGTTTGATATTTAGAGTATTCCATTTTCTTCAGCACGCTTACTTTCTCCATTCCCATATTCTGGTTTAGGCATTTGGTCTCCCCCTTTTTATGTTTTTGTTGCAACAAATTGTCCCTGTTGATGGTGGTCGAATAGCTCCCTTTAGTATTTCTTGTAGTGCAGGTCATGTATTAGAAAATTCCCTCAGCTTCTGTATGTCTGGAAAAATTTTTATTCCTCCTTAATATCTAAAGGAGATCCTTGTGGATATATTTATCTTGGCTCATAATTTCTCACTTTCAATAGTTTGAATATTTGGTTCCACTCCCTCTTGGCTTGTAGAGTTTCTTCTGAAAAATCTGATGATAATCTAATAGGATTTCCTTCCTTTGTAGGTTACCAACTTTATTTCCTTGGCTGCCTTGCAAATTTTTTCTTTGTCGTCGATTTCAGACAGCTTCAATACAATACTACTTGCATTCGAGAATCTCTTTCTGTCCACAAATTTTGGAAGTTCTCCTTGACAATTTTTTGTGAATATATTCTCTGTTCCCTTCTCTCTTTCTTCTCCTTCTGGTATGCCCATTATTCTTATATTGCTCTTTCTGATGGAGTCAGAATGTTCTTGTAGAGTTCTTTCCTTTCTTTGAAGTCTCAAGTCTCTTTCTTCTTCCATCCATGTCATTTCCAGGTTTCTACTTGGATGTCACTGATTCTTTCCTCCATCGGGTCAACTCTACTACCTAAGCTGGCTATTTCATTCTTAATTTCTTCTATTGAGTTCTTAATCTCCAGAAATTCTATTTAGTTCTTTTTTTATAATTTCAATCTCCTTCGTTAAATTGATCTCATGTTGTTCTTTGATTGTGTTTCTGAATTCATTAAACTGCCTTTCTGTGTTTTCTTACATCTCGTTGAGTTTTTTCTGAACTGCAATCTTGAATTCTGTCATCTAAGTCACATTTTTCCATATCTTTAAGTTCCTTTTCTGTAGACTTTTCACTTTCTTTCTGAAGTGTCTTGTTGCCTTGGTTATTCATGGCAATTACTGATTTATCATTTCTCATCCTTGACATTGACAGGAGTGGCTTCAGTAACTGGTTGATAGGAAGAGGTCTTTATTTTCTTTTCCAGAACATGTTGGTAGAATGTTTTATTTTCTCTCCAATTGCAGCCTTTTTTTTCTCTCTCACAAGGTAGTGCTATGTTTTCTCTGCACTATTCTAGCTTCTCACACAATGGGAGGATTTCCTGGGAGATGGGCTTCTCCTCTGTTAATAGTTTGCCTCAGTCACAGGGCGCACTGTCCGTGTGGGTATGCGGAGAGCTTTCAAAGTTCCAAAGCTCTTCCTGCTCCAGATTCAGAGCCTGTATGTTTCACCATTTGTGTTTAGTCCTGCAGAGATCCACCCAGATAGGTGGTGCCAGGGGCATGGTAAGTTGCGAGAAGTGACCCACAGCAATGGCGGTGACCACCTCCACAGCTGGTCCTTCTTCCAGAGCTCCCTTCCCTATGCCAGAAGTAGTTGGGCTACACATCGGTGTCTGTGGTGCACAGTTCTCAGAACAGTAAATATTCTGTTCTTTTGATCTGACACTGCCACTTTACTGCTTCTAGCACCGGGCAGGTGGGCGCAGGGTGAGGTTTGGGAGGGTAGGGAGGCCCTGGCTCTTCTCAGTGCCTAAGGCTTCAGCTATCTGCTCCACACTGAGGGCTTAATCTACCTTTTTCTACCATCTTCCCTCAGTCCTTTATCCAAGGTCTCTGCCTTGAGTGTTGGGTTCAGCTGTGTTATATGTTGTCCCTTCAGCCCTGTGGGACATAAACCGAGCCCTAACAGTCGTTGTTTGTCCCTCTCCCGCAGCTGTGGTAGTTCCGGGATGCAGCAATTCGGAACACTGAGTTAGGTCTGCGTCCTGCGTCTGCGGGGCTCCGTCTCCTTACTTCCTCTTTCCCTCCTCTCCTGCTCACGCCATTTGCCCACCTTTAGGTGAATTCAGTGGTGTACTATTTGTCTTGCCTGTCTGTTGTGCAGGGAGTCCTTTGTGGAGTTATAGTTGTTCAATTACTTGAAAATTCCTGGAGAGATTTACAGAGGCTCATGCAGCCATTTGATGACGTCAATCTGAGTTGCATTTTTTAAAGGTTCCAATGGCAAACAGGTGGTTTGAATTTTACCAAAACAATGTAAGGCATATCCCCAGTAGATCACCTCACTTACACCACAAGTCCTCTAACATTGTTGTGGCCCTACCTCCTATAACCTTTCAGCTACATGAGAAAGCTCCTCATTACTAAAACAAATACTGCCTGTGAAATTTAGGTCACAATGGGAGAAGTGCGCTTGTTAGAAATAAGTGTGGTGGTGGATAATTCCCTGATGGAGTAGATCACCATTTAACAGAGAGAACACAGATTTTGGAAAGCAGTTTTCACAGATTGATTCACTGTGAATTGAAAGGGAGTGAATCATTACCCATTGAAAGAAGTCTCTAAAACAAAACATGATGGGCTTCCTCTAGAGTGAGCATAGATATTTCTTTAAGTGACATGGAAAGATTCATCAGAGAGCAGGGACAATGGCTGTGGTCTCTTGGGGGGTTCAACCTGAGCTATCGAGAATGACCTGGAGTTTAAATCAGGTTAAAACTCAGATTACTGTGGATTTGCTCTGCCTCTCCCTTTCTCTTCCATGTTACTGAGGGGCTCCTATGACATGTCTATCTGTTTTATATTTTACTTTTTCCCATGTTATGTGCATTTCTTTAATACTTGGAGATTCATAATTGAAGAAACATTTCCAATTTTCAGTGTTTTACACAGGAGTGTACATTTTGCATGTAAGATTCCATGTGTGGTCAGAGAATCTATCGTGACTTCCAATTCTTTGGTAAGTCAGCTGCAAAGGGGTGGCCCATAGTGCCTTCCCTGGAGAAAATCAGTTTGTTTGACAAGTAGAATATGGAGTACAGTGTATAATGAGCCAGCTACTGAGCACACACACAAAGAAAGTGGACACTTTTCTTTCTTAGGCAATTCCTGGCGAAGCTGTGCTCTACTGATTACATACAATGCTCTGAAATCACCGTTTGATAGGCACATATTGGGAAATTCAGTTGGCAGACCCATGGAGCCCATCCTGCCTCTCAGAACTGAAAGAGCAACATACAAATGTGTATCCTTCATCTCCATGTATCAACACTCCCTTGACACTACTCAGCACATGATGAGGACTATAAAGAACCAGATGCCCAAACCTGCTAGGTATGATAAAAGGTTCTGTTTGAAAATCACCATCAGAGAATAGAAGAACAAATCTGCTTCTATCTGGAGCTCACATTCCTCCAGTAACACTCTTGACAGGGCACTTTTTGGAAGCAGCACTCACACTAACTTAATGTCAGTACTTGCTCCTTTTTGAAGTGTCAAGTTGATTCCTGGCAGGTCATTTTGGCTGGTCTGAGGGCCACTGTAGTATGAGGAAGAAGGCTCTATGGAGCACAGAAAATGTTGAAGTCACATTCCGGTCTCAAAGTGGAAGGACAGTCCTGGGTAAGTCTCTGAGTAGCCAATGTTCCAAGGCATATCTGTGTATGGCCTCCTGGAGAGGGGATGATGATGTCACAGTTGTCTTTTTGTGACACATGAGGATACTTTTATGTGATTGACCAGGTGGATGCTGGGCACGGATAAAAGTTCCATTGCTGGCCAGACAAAAGTGTGTTAGTGTGTGAGGAGAGTGACTTCTGTGGGTCTGCTCGGGCTGTTTCTTCCTCCAGACTGACTCAGCTTCAGACCCTGCTGAGCAGTTTCCTGTTTATAAACCCTCCTTAGAAGCAACGTTATGGCACTTTCATCTTGGACTTTCAGGATGGTCAGAAATACACTTCTATTATTGACCACACATAATACATCATTTCACTATGAAAACTGAACACTTTATCATCCAGGGTGGAAAATGGAAAGCACAAAGAGACAATATGCTACTCCTTCAAGGATGCTGTGATCACCCAATGAGAAAAGATCACATGTGCAATGACAATGTGATGTGGAAGAAATGGAATGCTATCATGTCTCTGATGGATACATAGAATGATATAGCTACTATGGAAAGCAGTTCACTATTTGTCCAGGATGTTGAGAATGAAAATATCACTTGACCATGGATATATACACAATAGTGTATAAAACGGATGTCCAGAGACACCTAAACATAATTTAGAAGTGCAATGTAGATAATGGCAAAAATGTAGAGTCACAATGCCACGTCAACTGGTGAATTCATTAGCTATGTTAATCTATGTATAAAATGAAACAAGATACAGTCATAAAAGTTACAGAAGTCTTGGTACTTGCGACTGCAAGAAAGTGTCTTGAGAAAATGTCAAGAGATGGAATCTAGCATTCCAAGGCCATATATCTTGTCTCTCCATGAAGATAACAGACTGACAAAATTCATAGGGAAAGAAGACAGGTCAGTGTTTCTCAGGGCGCAAGCTGTGGCACAGACTGGATGGGAAGTGGAAGTTGTAGGTCTTGGGTTTCCATTGATTGCTTGTATTCAGACAAAATGGTATTAGAAAACAAAGATTGAGAAAAGCACAATGCTGGTGGCATATTAATAAAAGGAATTGTATCTTTTAAAGCATCCAATTTCAAACTGGTGGTGTGAATTTCACCAAAACAATGTAAGGACATTCCCAGTATGGCTCCTCTCATAAACCACAAGTCTTCTAATGTTGTGATGGCCCTGGCTTGTAGACATTTTGGGCTACATGAGGAAGCTACTTAGTTCTAAAAACAAACAAGCAAGTGAAGTTTAGGTCCCAGTGTGTCAAGTGCCCTTGATAGAAATAAGATGGTGGTGTATATTTGCAGGATGAAGTAGATTGGCATTTTAAACAGAGAGCAATGATTTTGGAAAGGAGTTTTCACAGATTTCATTCACTGTGAATTGAAAGAGAGAGAATCATTGCACATTGAAAGAAGACTCTGAAACAAAATGTGATGAGCCTCCTCACCTGTGAGCGTAGATATTTCCTTTGAGTGGAAAGGAAGGATTTTTCAGAGAGCCTGGGCCACTCTGTGGTCTCCTGAGGCATTCAAGCCAAGGTTATCCTGAAAGACCTGGAGTCTAAATCAGGCTAAACCCCGCAATTCTGTGCATCTTCTGTGCCTCACCCATTCTCTTCCATGCTATTGAGGGCCCCCTATGTCATGCCTATCTGTTTCATCTTTCACATTTTGTGTATGTTATGTGCTTTTCTTTAACACTCTGATTTTGATAATTGAGTCAACATTTCCATTGTTCACATTTTTACTTAGAGGGTGACTCCATGTGTGGTCAGAGAATCTATAATAATTCCAATTATTTGTTACATCACATGCTAAGTGTTGACTGAGAATGTCTTCCCCCGAGAAATTCAGTGTCTTGACAAGTAGAATACTGAGAACTACAGTATATTCTGAGCCAGGAATTGAGCCCACACACAAAGAAATTGGACGTTCCTTCCTTTCTCAGGTAATTGCTGGTGAAGCAAACCTCTACTCAATTACATTCAACCCTCTGAAATCAGGAGGTTGATAGTCACATATTGGGATATTAAGAAGCAGACCATGGAGCCCATCCTGCCTGTCAGAACTGACAGAGCAGCTTTCAATTGTGTATCTTTTCTCTCCATGTACCTACACTCCCTTAACACTACTCAGCACATGCTGACGATAATCAAGAAACTGAAGACCCAGCTTGCTATATGTGATAAGTTCTTCTGGTTCAAAATCACCATCAGAGACTAGAAGATCCGATCTTCTATCTGGAGCTCACATTCATCCAGGAACACTCTTTCATGGGGCACATTTTGGAGCTAGCACCCACAACAAGTGCATATAATTTCTTGTTCCTCTTTGAAGTGGCAAAGTGATTCCTGGCCAGTCATTGTTACTGGATCAAGGCCCTCTCTAGTCTGAGAAAGATGGCTCTCAGTTCTCAAAGTGGAAGGACTTGCCTGGATAATTCTCTGGGCAGTAAATGGTCCAAGATTCCTCTCTGGCTGCGGCCTCCTGTAGAGGGGATGATGATGTCATCATTGTGCTTTTGTGACTGGCAAGGATACTGATATGTATCCAGGCGGCTGCTGGGCATGGATTAAAGGTCAAGTGATGGGCAGACAACAGACAATAGAGTGTGTGTCTGTGAGGAGATTGACTTCTGTGGCTCTGCTTGGGTTGTTCCTCCCTCCTGATACCTTCAGTGACAGATCCTGCTGAGCAGTTCCCTGTTGAGAGACCCTCCTGAGAAAGCAATATTCTGGCACCTTCATCTTGGACATTCAGGATGGTGAGAAATACGTTTCTGTTATTGAAGTCATACAGACTATAACATTTTGCTATGAAAATTTGACACTTTTTCAATCAGGATGGGAAAATCGAGAGCACAATGAGACAAAATGCTACTCCTTCAAGAATGCTGTGATCAACCAAAGAGAGAAGATTGCGTGTGCATTGACAATATAATTTTGAAGAACTGGAAGACCACATATCTCTGTTGGATACACAGAATGATATAGGTACCGTACCGTAGAAAACAGTTTGATAATTGCCGAGAGTGTTAAGAATCAAATAACATGTAACCATTGATATATACAGATTACTGTTTAAAACGGATGCCCAGAAACTCCTAAACAGAATTCAAAACTGCACTGTAGATTTTGGCAAAAATGTAGAAACACACTATCAGGTCAACTGATGAATGCATTACTGAAGGTGGTATATGTATAAAATTAAACAAGATACAGTCATAAAGTGACAGAAGTCCTGATATTGGCCACAGCAAGGAAGTGTCTTGAGAAAATGGCAAGAGAGAAGCTGACAACCCAAGGCCACATGTGCTGTCTCTCCATGAAGACAACAGACTGACAATGTCAAATTCATAGGGAAAGAAGGAAGATCAGTGTTTGCCATAGTACAAGGTGTGGGGCAGAGTGAATGGAAATTGAAATTTGCATTGCTTGGGATACTTGTAATCACAAAAATGATATTAGACATCAAGGATTGAGAAAAACACAATGATGTCATATTACAAAAATGATTTGTATTTCTAAAAGTTCCAGTGGCAAACTGGTGGTGTGAATTTTACCAATGCAATGTAAGGGGTATTCACTGTAGGTCACCTCTCCTAAAGAACAAGTCCTCAAATGTTTTGATTGCACAGCCACCTAGAAGTTTTGGGCTTCATGAGAAAGCTCCTCAGTTCTAAAAACAAACACTGCCAGTTAAATTTAGGTCCCAAAGGGAGAAGTGCCCTTGCTAGAAATAAGAGTTTTGGTGGTAATTTGCCTTATGGAGTATATTAAAATTTTAGAGAGAATCCACAGATTATGGAAAGGAGATTTCACATTTTTCTTTTTTTTTCTGGCTTTTTTAAAATTATTGTTATTTTATTAGTTTCAGGTGCACAAGACAAAGCAAAACTTAGACGTTTCTCATTTATATCCCTCACACTGTGCGAACCCCCCTCCCCCCATCCACTATCCCTCTGCACATTCCCCAAATTAATTTTCAAAACCCCGTGATCATCTTGTGGTTACCGACTATTTTCTAAACCTCTCACCTTCCCCTTATCCCCATCCCCCCGCCCCTATAGCAACCCTCAGTTTTTCCTACATGTTTCCAAAACTGTCTCTGATTATTTCATTCATTTATTATTTTCTTCAGATTCCGCATATAAGTGAGATCATATGGTATTTGTCTTTCTCTGCCTGACTTATTTCACTTAACATAATGTTCTCTAGGTCCATCCATGTTGTTGCAAATGGTAAGATTTCTTTCTTCTTTATGGCTGCGTAATACTCCATTGTATAAAGGTACCACATTTTCTTAATCCAGTCATCTACCGATGGGCATTTCGGTTGTTTCCAGGTCTTGGCTATTGTGTATAGTGCTGCAATAAACATAGGAATGCATAAAGATTTTTGAATTGGAGTTTTGGATTTCTCCAGCTAGATACCTAGGAGTGGGATTGCTGGATCACAAGGTCGTTCCATTTTCAGATTTTTGAGGTATCTCCAAACTGTTTTCCATAGTGGCTGCACCAATCTGCATTCCCACCAACAGTGCACCAGCGTTCCCTTTTCTCCTCATCTATGCTAGCACTTGTTGTTTGTTGATTTATTGATGCTAGTCATCTTGACTGAGGTGAGGTGGTATCTCATTGTGGTTTTTATTTGCATTTCTCTGATGCTTAGTGAGGTTGAACATTTCTTCATATGTCTGTTTGCCATCTGTATGTCCTTTTTAGAAAAATGTCTCTTCATGTCCTCTGCCCATTTTTTAATTGGGTTGTTTGTTTTTTTGGAGTTGAGTGAGTTTTTTATAAATTTGTGATATTAACCCCTTATCAGATATATCATTGGCAAATATCTTTTCCCATTCAATAGGATCCCTTTTTGTTTTATTGATGGTTTCCTTTGCTGAGAAAAAGGTTTTTAGTTTGATGTAATCCCACATGTTTATTTTTTCTCTTACTTCCCTCGCACGAGGGGATATATCAGTAAAAATCTTACTCCAGATAATGTCTGTGAATTTTCTTCCTATATTTTCTTCTAGGAATTTTATGGTTTCAGATCTTGCATTTAAATCTTTAAGCCATTTTGAATTTATTTTTGTATGTGGTGTAAGGAGGTGATCCAGTTTAATCTTTTTGCATGTGTGTGTCCAGGTTTCCCAGCATCATTTATTGAATAGACTGTCTTTACCCCACCGTACATGCTTGCTTCCATTGTCATAGATTAAATGGCCATATAGGCATGGATTTATTTTTGGACTCTCTATTCTGTTCCAGTGATCTATGGGTCTGTTTTTAGGCCAGTACCATGCTGTTTTGATTACTGTAGCCTTGTAGTATAATTTGATGTCAGGTATTGTTATACCTCCCACTTTGTTCTTATTTCTCAATATTGCTGAGGATATCCTGGGTCTTTTGTTGTCCCATATAAATTTTAGGATTAGATGTTCTATTTCTGTGAAAAATGTCATTGGTAGTTTGATAGGAATTGCATTGAATATGTATATTACCTTAGGCGTAATGGACATTTTAACTATATTAATTCTTCCTATCAATGAACATGGTATGTGTTTCCATCTATTTGTATCTTCCTTCATTTCTTTCTTCAGTGTCTTATAATTTTCTGAGTACAGATCTTTTACTTCTTTGGTTAAATTTATCCCCAGGTATTTTATAGTCCTTGGAGCAATTGTAAATGGAATTGCTTTTTTGTCTTGTTCTTTTGTTGTTTTTGGTT
>NW_027423920.1:0-16935 GCF_036562045.2 Rhinolophus sinicus | reverse complement strand
AGGACAGATAAGAAGCTTCCAGAAAATAAAAGTTGAAGAGTTCATCACCACCAAACCAGTATTACAAGGAATCTTAGGGGACTTCTTTAAGATGGGAGGGTGATTAAGGATGGGTGAAAGGGAAGGATTAAGAAGTACAAATTGGGGGCCAGCCCGGTGGCGCAGGCGGATAGAGCTCCATGCTCCTAACTCCGATGGCTGCCAGTTCGATTCCCACATGGGCCAGTGGGCTCTCAACCACAAGGTTGCCAGTTCAATTCCTCGAGTCCCACAAGGGTTGGTGGGCTCCGCCCCCTGCAACTAAGATTGAACAGGGCACCTTGACCTGAGCTGCCGCTGAGCTCCCGGATGGCTCAGTTGGTTGGAGCGCGTCCTCTCATCCTCTGCCGGTTTGACTCCCACAAGGGATGGTGGGCTGTGCGTCCTGGAACTAGCAATGGCAACTAGACCTGGATCTGAGCTGCGCCCTCCACAACTAAGACTGAAGGACAAAACTTGAAGCTGAACAGCGCCCTCTACAACTAAGATTGAAAGGACAACAACTTGACTTGGAAAAAAAAAGTCCTGGAAGTACACACTGTTCCCCTTCCCCAATAAAATCTTTAAAAAATAAAAGAGAAGTACAAATTGGGTGTTATACAATAGTCATGGGGATATAGATTATAGCATAAGAAATATAGTCAACAATATTGTAATAACTAGATAGGAATGGCAGCAGTGGTGCGCACTTTTTGAATTCTCCGTCGGATCTTATCAGAAACGGGAAGCTTATAACCCATCAAAGGACTCTCTGCTCATCACGCAGAACAGCGAAGAGACTCGCGCAAGGATTACTTGCAGGTGGGGAAAATTAGGCGAGCAGGGAAGAAGGAAGGGAGCAGAGTGGACCGCCGCACCTGTGGCGGTGGGGACAGCAGGTGGAATCGCGGTCCACACCTGTGCTGTGGGGACTCGGTAGAAATTGCCCCCACCCTTGGGCTGTGAAATCTGCTCCACACCTGTGCCTGTGAAAATCCAGCCCACATCCACGGCTACAGATATGCAGGAGATTCCAGGCGGAGGAGAGCGGAAGCCAGGAGGTGGGCGCTTGCCCTCGTCCACAGCGGACCTCTCCGCGCCAGGCAGCATATCCAGCATTTGAGGCAATAACTTCAGCTGATACCTCCAGTTAAGCCTTAGGCCGGACAAGGACACAAACTCCATCCATACCTGGGCCCCTCCCCTGCTCTTCCAATCCTACCCCGCCTTTCTAGAGACTTGATCTGGCCCCTGCACTAAGGAGCAGTGGCAGATTACAGAGGAGCCTTGGTGCCGGCTCTGGGAAGACAGGTGGGCGGCTCTGGCCCAGGAGGAGGCTGGGAGGAGCTGGGCTGGGAGAGGACTTCCGTCCCCAGCCACCACCTTTTGTGGCCTGTGGGAAGAGTGTAAGACAGCGGAGCTGGGAAAGAAGACCCTCCTTCCATCCCCAGCCCCACCCTTTCTGGCCAGCCTAGGGCGGGCAACCACATCCCAGCTGCAGAGATGCAGGGGTTCCCAGGACAAGAGAGAACACAAAAGCCAGGTGGCAGACTCTTTATCTCGTCCCACAGCAGACCTCTCCCGCGAAGGCAGCATATCTAGCATTTGAGGCAATAACCACAGCTGATAGCTCCAGTTAAGCCTTAGTCCGGACAAAGGACACACTCCACCTGGGCTCCTCCACGCTCTTCCAATCCTACCCCACCCTTCCAGAGACTTGAACTGGCTCCTGATCTGAAGAGCAGTGTCAGATTACAGAGGAGCCTTGGCACTGGGCTCTGGGAAGACAGGCGGGCTCTGGCCCAGGGAAGAGGCTGAGAAGAGTGTGGTTTGCTGGCCTAGGAGAGGGACTCCTCCATCCCCAGCCACCACTGTTTCTGGCCTGCAGGTGGAAGGGTGTGACACAGCTGGGCTGGGAAAGAGAGACACCTCTTTCCATCCCCAGCCCCCACCCTTTCTGGCCTGCCTGGCGGGCAATTACATCTGGAGGCACTCCCAGGGATCAGCAGTAAGTGGCAGAAGCTCTCAGCTTTCAGCAGCTGAGAAATCTCTCGCCGCCACACACACACACACACACACACACACACACCACAGGGAAGAGGTGCCCTAAGACTCAGTAGAACTGGACACAGGGCTGGTGGTGCTACTCTCAGTATGCATATGTGCAGGCAAGGGCAGAAACTGCACTGGCTTTGTAAAAACTACCGTCCAGACCCCTCAGCCCCACGCATCTAAATCTGCAGTCCCAACGTCACTCTGGGCACCAGGTGACCGGCTCTACCTGCACAATACGCAGGGGACTCTGTGCTACAGCAGAGGACAACCTGGAGATTACTTGGTGGGCTTAAGCCACGACTGGCGCTGCTCTTTGTTCTGTTTTGATTTGTCTTTATATCTTTGACATCTTTGCCTGTGTTGAGAGTGGGGTTGTCGATTGTTTTACATGTGAATGTATTTGATTTTCTTTCTTTGTTGTTGTTGTGCTTGGTGATTTGCTTTGTTCTGAAATTGCCCTACCAGGGCCCAGCTTAAGAGGCACAAGATTCAACATACCCAGAGGCCAACTCCAGACCAAAAGTACTACGGGTTTGACCTACAAGTGACACACCCAGAGGATTCTTTACAGGCACAAGAGCCCATAGAGGCAAACCACATTTAAGCGGTCAACCCTCACGCAGCAGAACACCCTGCAGTGGGCAGAGCCAAGTCTCACAACTAGTCAGCCTAGGAGTTAACCCCACCTACTCACAAGAAAAGCAATTAAAGATCTTCTTTAACAGGACAATATACACAACATAAGAGTCACCTTTTGGAGCACACATGAGAGAGAAGAACAAGTAGTGCAAGTCAAATATAAAGGACACATACTACAAAGATAACCCAGCAAGAACTAAGAACTCCAGGGCATCTACCTAATACATCAAGCAAACACAGAGAGTCAGCCAGAATGGAAACAAAGAAACATGTCCCAAATAAAAGAACAGAAGAAACCTCCAGAAATGGAACTAAATGAAGCAGAGGTAACCAAACTATCAGAGACAGAGTTCAGAACACTGATGATAAGAATGTTTAAGGAGCTTAGAGACGACATCAAGAAGGATGTAGAAATCATAACAAACAACCAGTTAAAGCTAAAGAACACAATTACTGAAATAAACAACTCACTTGAAGGAATTAACAGCAGGTTAGATGAAGCAGAGGATCGAATCAGCGACTTAGCAGACATGTTAGTAGAAATCACACAAACAGAACAACAGAAAGAAAAAAGAATAAAAAACAATGAAGATGGTTTAAGAGACCTATGGGATAACATCAAGCGCAGCAACACGTGCATCATAGGAATACCAGAAGGTGAAGAGAAGAAACAAGGGATTGAGAACATATTTGAAGTAATAATGTCTGAAAATTTCCCTAACCTGATGAAGGAAACCAACATACAAGCCCAGGAAGTGCAGAGAGTTCCAACCAGGATAAACCCAAACAGGTCCACTCCAAGACACATTATAGTTAAAATGGCAAAGATTAAAGACAAAGAGAGAATCCTAAAAGCAGCAAGAGAAAGACAGAGGGTTACATACAAGGGAACTCCCATAAGACTATCAAATGACTTTTCTGCAGAAACATTGAAGGCCAGGAGGGAGTGGCAGGAGATACTCAAAGTGATGGAAAACAAAGGCCTACAACCTAGGTTGCTTTATCCAGCAAGGCTATCATTTAAAATTGACGGAGATAAAGAGCTTCCCAGAAAAGAATAAGCTAAAGGAATTCATTACCACCAAGCCAGCATTGCAAGAAATACTAAAAGGACTTCTGTAAATAGAAGAAAGATGAAAACAATCTAACCACAAATTTTAAAATGGCAATAACTATGTACTTATCAATAATCACTTTAAATGTAAATGGTTTAAATGCTCCAATCAAGAGACATAGGGTGGCTGAGTGGATAAGAAAGCAAGACCCTTGTATATGCTGTATACAAGAGACTCACCTCAGATCAAAAGACACACACAGGCTGAAAGTGAAGGGTTGGAGTAAGATATTCCATGCAAATGGAAATGAGAAAAAAGCTGGAGTTGCAATACTTATCTCTGACAAAATAGACTTTAAAATGAAGAAAATATTAAAAGACAAAGATGGGCACTATATAATAATAAAGGGATCAATTACAAGAGGACATAACCTAGTAAACATCTATGCACCCAACATAGGAGCACCTAAATATATAAACAGATATTGACTGACATAAAGACAGAGATCAACAGTAACACTATCATAGTAGGGGACGTCAACACACCTCTGACAACAAGGGACAGGTCTTCCAGACAGAAAATCAATATGGAAACAACAGCCTTAAATGACACATTGGACCACTTGGATTTAATCGATATTTTCAGAGCATTCCACCCCAATGCTGCAGAATACACGTTCTTCTCAAGCGCACATGGAACATTCTCCAAGATAGACCATATGTTAGGCCACAAAGCAAGTCTGGATAAATTTAAGAAAATTGAAATCATACCAATTGTCTTCTCTGACCACAGTGCTATGAAATTAGAAATGAACTACAGGAAAAAAGCTGGAAGACACACAAATTCATGGAGGCTGAATAACATGTTACTAAATAATGAATGGGTAAAGCAAGAGATCAAGGAAGAAATCAAAAGATATCTCGAGACAAACAAAATGAAAATACAACGACCCAAAATCTATGGGATGCTGAAAGCAGTCCTAAGAGGGAAGTTCATAGCACTGCAGGCCTACCTAAAGAAACAAGAAACATCACTAATCAACAGTTTATCTTCACACTTAAGGGATCTGGAAAAAGAACAACAAAATAAGCCCAAAGGGAGTACAAGGAAGGAGATAATAAAGATCAGAGCGGAAATAAATGAAATAGAAACCAGAAAAACAATACAAAAGATCAATGAATCCAAGAGTTGGTTCTTAGAGAAGATAAACAAAATTGACAAACCTTTAGCCAGACTCATTAAAAAAAAGAGAGGACCCAAATTAATAAAATCAGAAATGAAAGAGGAGAAGTGACAACAGACACCAGATTAAAAAATTTTTAAGAAATTACTATGAGCAACTGTATGCCAACAAATTTGACAACCTGGAAGAAATGGACAATTTCTAGAGGCATACAACCTTCCAAGGCTAACTCAAGAAGACAGAAAACCTGAATAGACTGATTACCACCAAGGAAATTGAATCAGTAATCAACAATCTCCCAACAAACAAAAGCCCTGGACCAGATGGCTTTACAGGTGAATTTTACAGAACGTTCAAAAAGAATTGTCACCTATTCTCCTCAAACTCTTCCAAAAAATCCAGAGGGAGGGAAGACTCCCAAACACTTTTTACGAAGCCACTATCACCCTGATCCCCAAATCAGACAAAGACACCACAAAAAAGAAAACTACAGGCCGATATTTCTAATGAACATAGATGCAAAAATCCTCAACAAAATATTAGCGAACAGAAGTCAGCAATACATTAAAAAGATCATACACCATGATCAAGTGGGATTCATTCCTGGTATGCAAGGGTGGTTCAACATCCACAAATCAAATAACATGATACACCACATTAATTAAATGAAAAATATAAATCAGATGATCATATCAATAGATGCATAAAAAGCAGTTGATAAAATCCAGCAGCCATTTATGATAAAGACCCTTAAGAAAGTGGGAATAGAGGGATCATATCTCAACATAATAAAGGCCATATATGATAAACCCACAGCTAACCTCATAGTCAATGGGGAAAAGCTAAAACCATTCCCCTTAAGCTCAGTAACAAGGCAAGGTTGCCCACTTTCTCCACTTCTATTCAACATAGTGCTGGAAGTTCTAGCCACAGCAATCAGACAAGAAAAAGAAATAAAAGGCATCCAAATCGGTAAGGAGGAAGTAAAACTGTCATTATATGCAGATGATATGATACTATATTTAGAGAACCCTAAAGACTCCACCAAGAAACTATTAGAGCTGATAGATGAATTTCGTAAAGTAGCAGGATACAAAATTAATATTCAGAAATCAGTTGCATTTGTATATACCAATAATAAAACATCAGAAGGAGAAATTAAGAAAGCAATTCCATTTACAATTGCTCCAAAGACTATAAAATACCTGGGAATAAATTTAACCAAAGAAGTAAAAGATCTGTACTCAGAAAATTATAAGACACTGAAGAAAGAAATGAAAGAAGATACAAATAGATGGAAACACATACCATGTTCATGGATAGGAAGAATTAATATAGTTAAAATGTCCATACTGCCTAAGGCAATATACATATTCAACGCAATTCCTATCAAACTACCAACGACATTTTCACAGAAATAGAACATATAATCCTAAAATTTATATGGGACAACAAAAGACCCCAGATATCCTCAGCAATCTTGAGAAATAAGAACAAAGTGGGAGGTATAACAATACCTGACTTCAAATTATACTACAAGGCTACAGTAATCAAAACAGCATGGTACTGACATAAAAACAGACCCATAGATCAATGGAACAGAATAGAGAGTCCAGAAATAAATCCATGCCTATATGGCCATTTAATCTATGACAATGGAAGCAAGAATGTACGGTGGGGTAAAGACAGTCTATTCAATAAATGGTGCTGGGAAACCTGGACAGACACATGCAAAAAGATAAAGCTGGATCACCTCCTTACACCACATACAAAAATAAATTCAAAATGGCTTAAAGATTTAAATGTAAGATCTGAAACCATAAAATTCCTAGAAGAAAATATAGGAAGAAACTTCACAGACATTACCCGGAGTAACATTTTTACTGATATATCCCCTCACGCGAGGGAAGTAAGAGAAAAAATAAACATGTATGATTACATCAAACCAAAAAGCTTTCTCACAGCAAGGGAAACCGTCAATAAAACAAAAAGGGATCCTACTGAATGGGAAAAGATATTTGCCAATGACATATCTGATAAGGGGTTAATATCACAAATTTATAAAAAACTCACTCAACTCAACTCCAAAAAAAAAAAAAAACCAACCCAATTAAAAAATGGGCAGAGGACATGAAGAGACATTTTTCTAAAAAAGACAGACAGATGGCAAACAGACATATGAAGAAATGCTCAACCTCACTAACCATCAGAGAAATGCAAATAAAAACCACAATGAGATACCACCTCACCCCAGTCAAGATGGCTATCATCAATAAATCAACAAACAACAAGTGCTGGTGTGGATGTGGAGAAAAGGGAACCCTTGTGCACTGTTGGTGGGATTGCAGATTGGTGCAGCCACTATGGAAAACAGTATGGAGGTATCTCAAAAATCTGAAAATGGAACCACCTTATGATCCAGCAATTCCACTCCTAGGTATCTATCAGGAGAAATCCAAAACTCCAATTCAAAAATCTTTATGCTCTCCTATGTTTATTGCAGCACTATACACAATAGCCAAGACATGGAAACAACCGAAATGCCCATCGGTAGATGACTGGATTAAGAAACTGTGGTACATTTATACAATGGAGTATTACTCAGCCATAAAGAAGAAAGAAATCTTACCATTTGCAACAACATGATGGACCTAGAGAACATTATGTTAAGTGAAATAAGTCAGACAGAGAAAGACAAATACCATATGATCTCACTTATATGCGGAATCTAAAGAAAAGAATAAGTGAATGAACTAATCAGAGACAGTTTTGGAAACATGGAGGAAAAACTGAGGGTTGCTAGAGGGGCAGGGGGTGGGGATAAGGGGAAGGTGAGAGGTTTAGAAAATAGTCGCTAACCTCAAGATGGCCATGGGGTTTTGAAAATTAATTTGGGGAACGTACAGAGGGATAGTGGATGGGGGAGGGGGCTTTACACAGTGAGAGGGATATAAATGATAAAACGTCTAAGTTTTGCTTTGTCTTGTGCACCTGAAACTAATTAAAAAAACACAAAAACTTAACAACCATTTGTAATAAATTAAATAAATATACATATATGCATCTAAAAATATTGTAATAACTAGGTATAGTGCCAGATAGGTACTAGATCTATCAGAGTGATAGAAGGAAGGGGTTGAGGTCAGGGTGAAAAGGAAGGCATTAAGAAATACAAATTGATAGTTAATGCAATATGGGGAACATAATCAACAATGTTGTAAAGATCATGTACAGTACCAGAAGGGCACAGGACTTATCAGGGGGATCACATCATGGACTGTGTAGATGCCTGACCAATGCACTATACCCCTGAAGAGCTGAAGTAAAATAATATTGAATGTCAACTATAACTAAATATATATGTATATATAGTCATGGGATGTTAAGTACAACATAGGGAAGATAGTCGATGGTATTGCAACAGCTATGTAAGATATCAGAGGGGTAGTAGCTTAGAGGTTGGGTTATCACTTTATGAGGGGTTTAAATGTCTAACTATTACATTGCTTTGTACACCTGAAACTAAAAATAAATGTACAATAAATAAATAATTGCAATAACCACAATTACTTTTGCACCAACCTAATATTTATTTTACAAAAAATCCTCTCATTTAAGGAAGGAGGACTCTGTGACTAACATTTCTTAAAGGTCTAGTATGTCGACATTTTCTATATTTTATCTGATATTCTCCATAAAAATCCTGTTAGGCAGGATTTTTGCTACTTAGCAATATCTATTTCCTTCGTTATTATTTTCTACTTATATGCCCATATGACAAAATATTATATATATGTAAATATAATAATAAATGTAAAATTAACTATCCATGAAAACACTGCATTGATGAAAGGACTGGGGATGAAACGAAATAGTCACAGCCAAACTCTGTCACACCTCAACAGTCACCAGTGCAGGGAGCAACCTAGTGTTACAAGGTCAAGTAAGCCACCACTGCCCCTTTCCTCCCCACCTACTCCAGAATCATCCCCATATCCAAAATCTCATGATGGACAATGGTTGGATGGAGGGCAAGGCCAACCTGAGAGACTATGTGTATTCTCAAGAGGACAGAGAGTGCTGAACTAGGTAAAGCTGGGTGTAGTTGGATCCAATGAAGATGACCAGATCAGTTATACAGATATAAAGACCCTACATAGTTTTGCTCAGCTGAGTGCATTAGTGAGGAAATTTTGGCACCACTGTGCTAGAAGGTAATCAAATTGAATTCTTAGTTTAATGCTTAATGTATAAGTTCATATTTTCTAGCAGAAAGTTTATTGCCTTTTCGCTGTGGAATTTCACCCTTCACTTTAAACTAGCACATTGTACTCAAGCTTTCTGCAGAACCATTTCTGTTCCCAGTGCAGGAAAATGGATTGTCTCAATGGGAAAACAAAGATGCTTTGTATTCAGCCATATTAATTTTGAGAGTTAATAGTCAGACTGCTTTTTTTTCTGTTAAAAGTCCCTTAAATAGGAATGAAGGCAACCTAATTTCCTTCTCTAATTTGTATGATCTGAATTTATATTACCCCAAACAAGTACATTATCATTTAACCTTTCATTTGTCATTACATTACAATAAAAATATTTATTTCAAGAACAATCATTCAGTAGAAAATTATGTTTTTGAATGCCTCCTGCTTAGTTTTGAATAGATTTTGGAACTGGTAGGAGTTTTTTTTTGTTTTTTTCAGAGTCAAATAATAAATAGGTTTCTCTCTGCATAAACACTGTCCGTGCATTAGCAGATAAAACTTTATCAATGAAGGTAAAAGGTGTCCTGAGTCCTTCACATTTACCAGATTTTAGAATAGTATTCAAGGCTCATCAAAGGCTGACATTCTGTATTAAAGACAACGGATTGATATTTCCAACTTCACTCTGTGAACTTGTAACTGAGATTTACATGAATAACAGATTCGTTATTCCTAGTTATTTCCTGTAAAATGGTTTATGCCCTGATTTCCTGATCTATGATATGCAGATCATAATTCCTTGCCAAAAAAATGGGACTATGTTCATTATACAAAAGCCTATAAACCGAGAATCCCTGTTCAACACAAGGAAGTGATATTTACACTACATATGGAAGGTCAAAACTAAGAACTGGACATCATAAATGAATGGCGTGAGGTGAGCCACTGTGAAGCTCCCCGAATTTAAAACCAATCGAACAACAATAACTCCACAAATGACTCCCTGCACAGCACACAGGCAAGACGAAGAGGCCCACTACTAAATTCACTTAAAGGTGGGTGAATCAGGCTAGCAGGGGAGGAGGAAAAGGAGAAGTGCGGAGACGGAGCCGCGCGGGTGCAGGCCACAGACCTAGCTCAGTGCTCCGAGCTCGCTGCATCCTGGAACGACCGCAGCTGCGGGAGAGGGAAGAACTTGGATTGCTACGGCTCCGCTTATGCCCCGCAGGGCTGAGGGGGCAGCATATAATACGGCTGAACCCAACGCTCATGGCAGAGACCTCGGAGAAAAGACTGAGGGAAGAAGGCTGAAAACAGTGGTGTAAGCCCTCAATGCCAAGCAGAGAACGGAACTCTCAGGCACTGAGACTAGCCGCCCCCTCCTTACCCTCCCAGAGTTCGCCCCTCCCCCACTTGCCTGCTGCTAGAAGTGAAACAGTTGTAGTGTCAGACAAAAAGAACAGAATATTTGCTGTTCTGAGAACTGTGGACCACAGACACAGATTCGCAGCCCAACTAGCTCCAGCAAAGGGGAGGGAGATATGGAAGCAGGACCAGCTATGGTGGTGGTCACCGCCATTGCTCTGGGCCACCTTTCACAACTCACCCTGCCCCTGACCCCCCTATCTGGGTGGATAAACGCAGGAGTAAACAGAACTGCTGAAACATAAGGGGCTCTGAATCTGGTGCAGGAAGGCTTTGGAACTTCAAAGCTCTCCCCATATCCACACGGACACTGCGCCCTGTGACCCAGGTGAACTATTAACAGAGGAGAAGCCTGTCCCAGGGAATCCCCCCGTTGTATGAGAAGCTGGAATAGTGCAGAGAAAACATAGCACTACCCTGTGAGAGAGAAAAAAAGGCTGCAGTCAAAAAAAATTAAAACATTCTATCAACAATTACTGGAAAACAGAAGAAAGACCTCTTCCTATCACCCTGTTGCAGAAGCCACTCCTGTAGATGTCTAGGAAGAGAAATAATAAACCAGTAATTGCCATGAATAACCAAGTAAACAAGACAGCGCAGAAGAAAGTGAAAAGTCTCCAGAGGAACTTAAAGATAAAGAAATATGTGACTTAAATGACAGAGAATTCAAGATTGCAGTTCTGAAAAAACCAACGAGATGCAAGAAAACACAGAAAGGTAGTTTAATGAACTCAGAAACACAATCAAAGAACAACATGAGCATTTTATGGAAGAGATTGAAATTTTAAAAAAGAACCAGAGAATTTCTAGAGATTAAGAACTCAATAAGTAACTAAGAATGAAATAACCAACTTAGGTAGTAGAGATGGAGAAAAGAATCAGTGACAGATGGAGGAAAGAATCAGTGACATCGAAGATAGAAACCTGGAAAGACACAGATGGAAGAAGAAAGAGACTTGAGACTTAAAATATGAAATGAAAGAACTTACAAGAATTTTCTGACTCCATCAGAAAGAGTAAGATAAGAATAAAGGGCATAGCAGTAGGAGATGAAAGAGGAAGGGAACAGAGAATATATTCAAACAAATTGTCGATGAGAACGTCCCAAACTTGTGGACAGAACTGGATCCTCAAATCCAAGAAGCAAATAGAATACCTAATTACCTCAATCCCAACAGGCCTTCTCCAAGGAACATTGTATTGAAGCTGTCTAAAACAAAGACAAAGAAAGAATCCTCAAGGCACCAGGGGAAAGAAGACGGTAACTTACAAAGGAAAGCCCATTAGATTATCATCCGATTTTTCGGCACAAACACTACAAGCCAGGAGGGAGAGGAACCAAATATTCAAACTATTGAAAGAGAGAAATTATGAGCCAAGAATAATATACCCAGCAAAGATATCCTTTAGATATGAAGGAGGAATAAAGACCTTTCCAGACATACAGAAACTGAGGGAATTTTCTAATATACAACCTGCACTACAAGAAATACTAAAGGAGGCTGTTCTACCACCATCAACAGGAACAATTTGTGGCAACCAAAACAAAAAAAAGGGGAGAGTAAAGACCTGAACGAGAATATGGGAATGGAGAAAGGAAGCATGCCAAAGAACATGGAATACTCTAAATATCAAACTTTCTTTCACAAAAACTTAAGGGTAACTACTAAAAAAAAATCCAGAACTGAAATATATACTGTAATAAAAGAAGAAACAGAGGGAAACATCATAGAACACCACCGCACAGAAATAATAGACAACGACAAAAAGACAAAGAAACAATGGAGACACAGCCTTACCAGAAAACTAAAGATAGAATGACAGGAAATCCTCACATATCAATAATCACCCTAAATGTAAATGGACTGAACTCACCAATAAAAAGGCACAGAGTAGCAGATTGGATCAAAAAACGAAACCCAACTATATACTGTCTCCAAGAGACACATCTCAGCTACAAGGACAAGCATAGATTCAAAGTGAAAGGGTGGAAATTGACACTCCAAGCAAATGGTACCCAGAGAAAATCAGGTGTAGCCATAATGATATTATATGAAAGAGACTTCAGGGTGAAAAAGATAACAAGAGACAAATATGGACATCTCATAATGGTAAAGGGGACTATAAAGCAAGAAGACATAACAGTCATCAATAATTATACCCCCAATCAGGGAGCACTGAAATATACCAAGCAACTACTAACAGAACTAATGGGAGAAATTGACCAAAACACAATTATACTACGGGACTTAAATACATCCTTGACAGCTATGGATAGATCATCCAAACAGAAAATAAATAACGAAATAGCAGCCCTAAATGACACATTAGATGAAATGGACATAATTGACATTTATAGAGCACTTCATCCTAAAACATCAGACTATACATTCTTTTCTAGTGTACATGGAACATTCTCAAGGATAGACCATATATTGGGACATAAAATCAGTCTCAGCAAATTTAAGAAGATTGAAATCATACCAAGCATATTCTCTGATCACAAGGCTTTGAAATTGGATATCAACTGCAAAAAGAAAGCAGGAAAAAACACAAATACATGGAGATTAAACAACATACTTTTAAAGAACGACTGGGTCAAAGAAGAAATTAGAGGAGAGATCAAAAGATACATAGAAACAAATGACAATGAAAATACATCCTACCAAAATTTTTGGGATGCAGCAAAAGCAGTTTTAAGAGGGAAATTTATATCATTACAGGCCTATCTCAAGAAACAAGAAAAATCCCAAATAAATAACCTCATGTTACACCTTAAAGAACTAGAAAAAGAAGAACAAGTGAAACCCAAGGTCAGCAGAAGAAAGAAAATAACAAAAATCAGAGCAGAACTAAATGAAATAGAGAACAAAAGACAATAGAAAAAAATTAATGTGACAAAGAGCTGGTTCTTTGAAAAGATTAACAAAATTGACAAACCCTTGGCTAGACTCACTAAGATAAAAAGAGAGAAGACACTAATTAACAAAATCAGAAACGAAAAGAGGAAGACATCACACCACAGAAATACAAAGGATCATCCAAGAATACTATGAAGGACTATATGCCACCAAATTCAATAACCTAGAAGAAATGGACAAGTTCTTAGAAACATATAGCCTTCCAAGGCTGAACCATGAAGAACTGGAAAATCTAAACAGACCGATCACCAGTAACGAAATTGAATCAGTCATCCAAAACCTTCCCAAAAGCAAAAGTCCGGGACCAGATGGCTTCACTAGTGACTTCTACCAAACCTTCAAAGAGGATCTAATACCAATCCTGCTCAAACTCTTCCAAAAAATTGAAGAAGAGACAGTACTCCCTAACTCATCTTATGAGGACAACATTACCCTGATACCAAAACCTGGTAAGGAGAACACAAAAAAACAAAACTACAGACCAATATCTCTGATGAACACAGATGCAAAATCCTAAACAAAACTCTAGCAAATCGAATACAACAATGCATTAAAAAGATTATTCATCACAACCAAGTGGGGTTCATCTCCGGGGCACAAGGATGTTGAACATCCGGAAATCCATCAATGTGATACATCACATAAACAAAATAAAGGACAAAAATCATATGATTATATCAATTGATGCAGAAAAGCATTTGACAAGATACAACATCCATTTATGATTAAAACACTTAATAAAATAGGTATAGAAGGAAAATACCTTAACATAATAAAGGCCATATATGACAAGCCCTCAGGTAATCTCATAATTAATGGTGAAAAGAAGCCCTTTGCTCTATGTTCAGGAACACAACAGGGCTGTTCCCTATCACCTCTGCTTTTCAACATTGTGTTGGAAGTCCTTGCCAGAGCAATCAGGCAAGAGAAAGAAATAAAAGGCATCCAGATTGGGAATGAAGAAGTTAAATTGTCACTCTTTGCAGATGACATGATGCTATACATAAAAAACCCTAAAGACTCCACCAAAAAGCTACGAGAAACAGTCAACGAATACAGTCAAGTTGCCGGCTACAAAATCAATGTACGGTAGTCCATTGCTTTCCTATATACTAACAATGAAATCTCCGAAAAATAAACAGAAAAACATTTCCTTTTACAATTGCAGCAAAAAAGAATAAAATATCTAGGAACAAACTTAACCAAAGATGTGAAAGACCTATATGCTGAAAAGTATAAGACATTTTTGAAAGAAACTGAAGAACACACAAAGAAATGGAAAGACATTCCATGCTCATGGATTGGAAGAATCAACATAGTTAAAATGGCCATATTACCCAAAGCAATATACAGATTTAATGCAATCCCCATCAAAATCCCAATGGCATTTTTTAAAGAAATAGAACAAAAAAATCATCAGATTTCTTTAGAACCACAAAAGACCCTCAATAGCCAAAGCAATCTTAAGAAAAAAGAACAATACTGGAGGTATCACACTCACTGACTTTAGTTTGTACGACAGGGCTACAATAATCAAAACAGCATGGTATTGGCAGAAAAACAGACACATAGACCAATGGAATAGAATTGAGAACCCAGAAATAAAACCACATAAATATGGACAGACAATTTTTGACAAAGAAGGTAAAATATACAATGGAGGAAAGACAGCCTCTTCAGTAAATGGTGCTGGGAGAATTGGATAGCCATGCAAAAGAATGAAACTGGACTGCTATTTGTCACCATGTACCAAAATTAATTCAAAATGGATCAAAGACTTAAGCATAAGACCTGACACAATAAACTGCATAGAAGAAAACATAGGTACTAAACTTATGGACCTTGGGTTCAAAGAGCATTTTATGAATTTGACTCCAAAGGCAAGGGAAGTAAAAGCTAAAATAAATGAATGGGACTATATGAAACTTAAAAGCTTCTGCACAGCAAAAGAAACCATCGACAAAATAAAGAGGCAACCAACTGAATGGGAGAAGATTTTTGCAAACAGTGCCTCCGATAAGGGGCTAATATCCAAAATATACAAGGAACTCATGCAACTCAACAACAAAAAAACAAACAACCCAATTAAAAAATGGGCAGAGGACCTGAAGAGACATTTCTCCAAAGAGGACATACAAATGGCAAATAGACATATGAAAAAATGCTCAACATCACTAATCATCAGAGAAATGCAAATAAAACCACAATGAGATATCACCTCACCCCAGTCAGAATGGCTATCATCAACAAGACAAATAGTAACAAGTGTTGGAGAGGCTGTGGAGAAAAGGAACCCTCATACACTGTTGGTGGAATGCAGACTGGTGCAGCTTATGGAAGGCAGTGTGGAGGTTCCTGAAAAAATTACGAATAGAATTACCATATGACCAAGCAATCCTTCTCCTGGATATCTACCCAAAAAATCTGAAAACATTTATACATAAAGACATGTGTGCTCCAATGTTCATTGCAACTTTGTTTACGGTGGCCAAGACATGGAAACAACCAAAATGTCCTTCGATAGATGAATGGATAAAGAAGTTGTGGTATATATACAATGGAATACTATTCGGTGGTAAGAAAAGATGATATAGGAACATTTGTGACAACATGGATGGATCTTGAGAGTATAATGCTGAGCGAAATAAGTCAGACAGAAAAAGCTGAGAACCATATGATTTCACTGATATGTGGTATATAAACCAAAAACAACAAAAGAACAAGACAAACAAATGAGAAACAAAACTCATAGACACAGATAATAGTTTAGTGGTTACCAGAGGGCAAGGGGGGTGTGGGGTGGGAGATGAGGGTAAGGGGGATCAAATATATGGTGATGGAATGAGAACTGACTCTGGGTGGTGAACACACAATGGGATTTATAGATGATGTAATACAGAATTGTACACCTGAAATCTATGTAATTTTACTAACAATTGTCACCCCAATAAATTTTAAAAAAAAAGAACCATTCTTATTTGAGGAAGGCTCTTGCCAACCGTGTCCCCATTTTTTCCTTGAGTGTTATATTTATCCTTAGTAGTTCTGACTTTGTTAAACATTTTCATTAACCCCATAATAACTTAAACAATTAATAGAAATAAACCTCTTCTCTCCTATGTCAGCTTCTTGTGTTTCTGCTCTTAATTTCATTTCCTTTTTCTACTTCTGATTCTCTAATTGATATCTTGTTTATATAAAGATAATCATAAAATAATAATCAAATCTCTCTTTAGTCGTTTGAATTTAGCTTATCTGGTTTTAAATGTCTTATATTCCTTCGATTAATATTAGTTCATGATAGAGGATAAAAATAGCTGATTTGAGGAACACAATTTTTTCCACGTGATGTTCAATTTTTAAATAGTTGCCAAGATCTACAAATTGGAAGATTTCATATATAAATATAGCTCCCTGGCTTATCTTGAAAAATGAGG
>NW_027423919.1:0-17314 GCF_036562045.2 Rhinolophus sinicus | reverse complement strand
ATAGATTTCAGGTGTACAATTCTGTATTACATCATCTATAAATCCCATTGTGTGTTCATCACCCAGACTCGGTTCTCCTTCCATCAGCATATATTTGATCCCCCTTCCCCTCATCTCCCACCCAACACACCCCGCCCCCCTTACCCTCTGGCAACCACTAAACTATTGTCTGTGTCTATGAGTTTCTGTTTCTCATTTGTTTGTCTTGTTCTTTTGTTGCTTTTGGTTTATGTACCACATATCAGTGAAATCACATGGTTCTCTGCTTTTTCTGTCTGACTTATTTCGCTCAGTATTACACTCCCAAGATCCATCCATGTTGTCACAAATGTTCCTATATCATCTTTTCTTACTGCCAAATAGTATTCCATTGTGTATATATACCACAACTTCTTTATCCATTCATCTATCGAAGGACATTTTGGTTGTTTCCATGTCTTGGCCACCGTAAACAAAGCTGCAGTGAACATTGGAGCACACGTGTCTTTATGGATAAATGTTTTCAGATCTTTTGGGTAGATACCCAGGAGAGGGATTGCTGGGTCATATGGCAATTCTATTCGTAATTTTTTGAGGAACCTCCACACTGCCTTCCATAACGGCTGCACCAGTCTGCATTCCCACCAACAGTGTATGAGGGTTCCTTTTTCTCCACAGCCTCTCCAACACTTGTTACTATTTGTCTTGTTGATGATAGCCATTCTGACTGGGGTGAGGTGATATCTCATTGTGGTTTTGATTTGCATTTCTCTGATGATTAGTGATGTTGAGCATTTTTTCATATGTCTATTTGCCATTTGTATGTCCTCTTTGGAGAAATGTCTCTTCAGGTCCTCTGCCCATTTTTCAATTGGGTTGTTTGTTTTTTTGTTGTTGAGTTGCATGAGTTCCTTGTATATTCTGGATATTAGCCCCTTATAGGAGGCACTGTTTGCAAAAATCTTCTCCCATTCAGTTGGTGGCCTCTTTATTTTGTCGATGGTTTCTTTTGCTGTGCAGAAGCTTTTAAGTTTCATATAGTCCCATTCATTTATTTTAGCTTTTACTTCCATTGCCTTTGGAGTCAAATTCATAAAATGCTCTTTGAACCCAAGGTCCATAAATTTTGTCCCTATGTTTTCCTCTATGCAGTTTATTGTTACAGGTCTGATGCTTAAGTCTTTGATCCATTTTGAATTAATTCAATATATAGTGACAGATAGCAGTCCAATTTCATTCTTTTGCAGGTCGCTATCCAATTCTGCCAGCACCATTTATTGAGGAGGCTGTCTTTTCGCCATTGTATGTTTTTTTGCTTCTTTGTCAAAAATTATCTGTCCATATTTATGTGGTTTTATTTCTGGGTTCTCAATTCGATGCCATTGATCTATGTGTCTGTTTTTCTGCCAATGCCATGCTGTTTTGATTATTGTAGCCCTGTAGTACAAGCTAAAGTCAGGGAGTGTGATACCTCCAGTATTGTTCTTTTTTCTTAAGATTGCTTTGTCTATTCAGGGTCTTTTGTGGTTCTAAACAAATCTGATGATTTTTTGTTCTACTTCTTTAAAAAATGCCATTGGGATTTTGATGGGGATTGCATTAAATCTGTATATTGCTTTGGGTAACATGGCCATTTTAACTGTTGATTCTTCCGATCCATGATCACGGAATGTCTTTCCATTTCTTTGTGTCTTCTTCAATTTCTTTCAAAAATGTCTTATAGTTTTCAGCATATAGGTCTTTCACATCCTTGATTAAGTTTATGCCTAGGTATTTTATTCTTTTTGCTGCAATTGGAAAAGGAATTGTTTTTATTTCTTTTCTGAGATTTCATTGTTAGTATATAGGAATGCAATGGACTTTTGTACGTTGATTTTGTAGCAACAACTTTACTGTATTCGTTGATTGTTTCTAATAGCTTTTGGTGGAGTCTTTAGAGTTTTCTATATATAGCATCATGTCATCTGCAGAGTGTGATAATTTAACTTCTTCATTCCCAATTTGGATGCCTTTTATTTCTTTCTCTTGCCTGATTGCTCTGGCAAGGACTTCCAACACTATGTTGAAAAGCAGAGGTGATAGGGGACAGCCCTGTCGTGTTCCTGAACGTAGAGCAAAGGGCTTCAGTTTTTCACCATTAATTATGAGATTAGCTGAGGGCTTGTCATATATGGCCTTTATTATGTTAAGGTATTTTCCTTCTATACCTATTTTATTAAGTGTTTTAATCATAAATGGATGCTGTATCTTGTCAAATGCTTTTTCTGCATCAATTGATATAATCATATGATTTTTGTCCTTTATTTTGTTTATGTGATGTATCACATTGATGGATTTGCGAATGTTGAACCATCCTTGTGCCCCGGGGATGAACCCCACTTGGTCATGATGAATAATCTTTTTAATTGAATTGTTGTATTTAATTTGTGAGAATTTTGTTTAGGACTTTTGCATCTGTATTCATCAGAGATAATGGTCTGTAGTTTTCTTTTTTGTTGTCCTTACCAGGTTTTGGTATCAGGGTAATGTTGGCCTCATAAAATGAGTTAGGAGTACTGTCTCTTCTTCAATTTTTGGAAGAGTTTGAGCAGGATTGGTATTAGATCCTCTTTGAAGGTTTGGTAGAATTCACTAGTGAAGCCATCTGGTCCCGGACTTTTGCTTTTGGGAAGGTTTTGGATGACTGATTCAATTTAGTTACTGGTGATCGGTCTGTTTAGATTTTCCAGTTCTTCATGGTTCAGCCTTGGAAGGCTATATGTTTCTAAGAACTTGTCCATTTCTTCTAGGTTATTGAATTTGGTGGCATATAGTCCTTCATAGTATTCTTGGATGATCCTTTGTATTTCTGTGGTGTCCGTGATAACTTCCCTTTTCATTTCTGATTTTGTTAATTAGTGTCTTCTCTCTTTTCATTTTAGTGAGTCTAGCCAAGGGTTTGTCAATTTTGTTAATCTTTTCAAAGAACCAGCTCTTTGTCACATTAATTTTTCTATTGTCTTTTTGTTCTCTATTTCATTTAGTTCTGCTCTGATTTTTGTTATTTCCTTTCTTCTGCTGACCTTGGGTTTCATTTGTTCTTCTTTTTCTAGTTCTTTAAGGTGTAACATGAGGTTATTTATTTGGGAGTTTTCTTGTTTCTTGAGATAGGCCTGTAATGAGATAAATTTCCCTCTTAAAACTGCATCCCAAAAATTTTGTAAGGATGTATTTTCATTGTCATTTGTTTCTATGTATCTTTTGATCTCTCCTCTAACTTCTTCTTTGACCCAGTCGTTCTTTAAATGTATGTTGTTTAATCTCCATGTATTTGTGTTGTTTCCCTCTTTCTTTTTGCAGTTGATATCCAATTTCAAAGCCTTGTGTTCAGAGAATATGCTTGGTATGATTTCAATCTTCTTAAATTTGCTGAGACTGATTTTATGTCCCAATATATGGTCTATCCTTGAGAATGTTCCATGTACACTAGAAAAGAATGTATAGTCTGATGTTTTAGGATGAAGTGCTCTATAAATGTCAATTATGTCCATTTCATCTAATGTGTCATTTAGGGCTGCTATTTCGTTATTTATTTTCTGTTTGGATGATCTATGCATAACTGTCAATGATTTATTTAAGTTCCCTGGTATAATTGTGTTTTGGTCAATTTCTCCATTTAGTTCTGCTAGTAGTTGCTTGGTATATTTCGGTGCTCCCTGATTGGGGTCATAAATATTGATGACTGTTATGTCTTCTTGTTGTATAGTCCCCTTACCATTGTGAAATGTCCATCTTTGTCTCTTGTTATCTTTTTCACCTTGAAGTCTGTTTCATCTGATATCAGTATGTCTACACCAGATTTTCTCTGGGTACCATTTGCTTGGAGTGTCAATTTCCACCCTTCCACTTTGAGTCTATGCTTGTCCTTTTAGCTGAGATGTGTCTCTTGGAGACAGCATATGGTTGGGTTCAGTTGTTTGATGCAATCTGTTACGCTGTGCCTTTTTATTGGTGAGTTCAGTCCATTTACATTTAGGGTGATTATTGATATGTGAGGATTTCCTATCATCCTATCTTTAGTTTTCTGGTAAGGCTGTGTCTTCATTGTTTCTTTGCCTTTTTGTTGTTGTCTGTTAGTTCTGTGTGGTGGTATTCTATGATGTTTCCCTCTGTTTCTTCTTTTATTACAGTATATATTTGAGTTCTGGATTTTTTTTGAGTGGTTACCGTTAAGTTTACGTAAAAGAAAGTTTGCTATTTAGAGTATTCCATTTTCTTCAGCACGCTTACTTTCTCCATTCCCATATTCCGGTTCAGGCCTTTACTCTCCCTCTTTTATGTTTTGGTTGCCAAAATTGTCCCTGTTGATGGTGGTCGAATAGCCTCCTTTAGTATTTCTTGTAGTGCAGGTCATGTATTAGAAAATTTCCTCAGCTTCTGTATGTCTGGAAAGGTCTTTATTCCTCCTTCATATCTAAAGGATATCTTTGCTGGATATATTATTCTTGGCTCATAATTTCTCTCTTTCAATAGTTTGAATATTTGGTTCCACTCCCTCCTGGCTTGTAGAGTTTCTGCTGAAAAATCTGATGATAATCTAATGGGCTTTCCTTTGTAAGTTACCGTCTTCTTTTCCCTGGCTGCCTTGAGGATTCTTTCTTTGTCGTTGATTTTAGACAGCTTCAATACAATGTGCCTTGGAGAAGGCCTGTTGGGATTGAGGTAATTAGGTGTTCTATTTGCTTCTTGGATTCGAGGATCCAGTTCTGTCCACAAGTTTGGGAAGTTCTCATCAACAATTTGTTTGAATATATTCTCTGTTCCCTTCTCTCTTTCTTCTCCTTCTGGTATGCCCATTATTCTTATATTGCTCTTTCTGATGGAATCAGAAAGTTCTTATAGAGTTCTTTCATTTCTTTTAAGTCTCAAGTCTCTTTCTTCTTCCATCTGTGTCATTTCCAGATTTCTATCTTCGATGTTACAGGTTCTTTCCTCCATCTGGTCAACTACTACCTTATCTGGTTCTTTGAATCTTAATTTCTTCTATTGAGTTCTTAATCTCCAGAAATTCTATTTGGTTGTTTTTTAAAATTTCAATCTCTTTTGTAAAGTGCTCATGTTGTTCTTTGTTTGTGTTTCTGAGTTCATTAAACTGCCTTTCTGTGTTTTCTTGCATCTTGTTGAATTTTTTTCAGAACTGCAAGCTTGAGTTCTCTGTCATTTAAATCACATATTTCCATAACTTTGAGTTCCTTTTCTCACTTTCTTTCTGAGCTGTCTTGGTGCCTTGGTTATTCATGGCAATTACTGATTTATTATTTCTCTTCCTAGACATCTACAGGAGTGGCTTCAGCAACTGGTTGATAGGAAGCGGTCTTTCTTTTGTTTTCCAGTACTTGTTGGTAGAATGTTTTATTTTCTCTCTGACTGCAGCCTTTTTTCTGTCTCACACGGTAGTGCTGTGTTTTCTCTTCACTATTCCAGCTTCTCACACAATGGGGGGATTCCCTGGGTGACGGGCTTCTCCTCTGTTAATAGTTTGCCTGGGTCACATGGTGCAGTGTCCGTGTGGGTATGCGGAGAGCTTTTGAAATTTCAAAGCTCTTCCTGCACCAGGTTCAGAGCCCGTATGTTTCAGCAGTTCTGTTTACTCCTGCAGGGATCCGCCCAGATAGGTGGGGCCAGGGGCGGGGTGAGTTGTGAGAGGTGGCCCAGAGCAATGGCAGTGACCACCACCACAGCCAGCCCTGCTTCCACAGCTCCCTCCTCTCTGCTGGAAGTAGTTGGGCTGCGAATCTGTGTCTGCGGTCCACAGTTATCAGAACAGCAAATATTCTGTTCTTTTGATCTGACACTGCCACTGTTCTGCTTCTAGCACCGGGCAGGTGGAGGCGGGGTAAGCTCTGGGAGGGTAGGGAGGGAGTGGCTCGTCTCAGTGACTAAGGCTTCCATTCTCTGCTTGGCAGTGAGGGCTTAAACCACCGTTTTCAGACTTCTTCCTTCAGTCTTTTCTCTGAGGTCTCTGCCGTGAGTGTTGGGTTCAGCCATGTTATATGCTGCCCCCTCATCCCTTTGGGCCATAAGTGGAGCCCTAGCAGTCCGACTTCTTCCCTCTCCCGCATCTGTGGTAGTTTCGGGAAGCAGCGAGCTCGGAGCACTGAGCTAGGTCTGCGTCCTGTGCCCTTGCGGCTCCGTCTCCGCACTTCTCCCTTCCCTCCTCCCCCACTCGCAAGATTCCTGCCCACCTTTAGGTGAATTAAGTCGTGGGCCTCTTCGTCTTGTCTGTCTGCTGTGCAGGGAGTCCCCTGTGGAGTTATAGTTGTTCCATTTGTTTAAATTCCAGGGGAGATTTACGGAGGCTAACCTCAAGCTGCCATTTTGATGATCCAATATCAGAAAAATTTTATGTATACAGAAAGTCAAATACTGTATATACTCACTTATATGTGTAATCTATAGTAGTCAAACTCATAGAAGCAGAGAGTATGATGGTAACTATTTGGGCCTGGAGGAGGGCGGAATTGGGTGATGATGTTCAAAGGATATAGATTTTCAGTTAGGCAAGGTACTTTTGGTATGAGACAAGTTTCAGAAAACTTTTACTATAACATTTAAGAGTACTTTGGTTGACTGAAACTTTCTTATTTGTTCCCCATTGCCTAGCTCGGATGTCAAGCTACCCAGTCCTCTGTAAGCATAGACTATCTCGAAGGTCCTATAGAAATCCTTAATTTCAGTGTTCTCCTTTTACAGAATGGGAAACGGAGACTCAAGTCAGTTTTTAACTTACCCAAGATTGTAATAAGAAAGTAAAAAAGACATAAGATATAGCAAGAAGATATCTGATCATATCTATATATTTGAAAGGATAAATATCCAATTTATGAACACATATGCTTCTGAAAAGATCTATGATGGAAAGTAATATCTTCCTCCATTATATAGAAAAGGTAAAAAAAAAAAAATCCAAAGGTTGGGGAGGGATGATAAATTCATACCATCAATATAGTTTACACTTAACTGAAAAATGAAAGATCCCCATAAAATTGATAGGATTTATTTGAAAGAAAGAAGTCATGCAAAATGAAGTGTCATCACTTCTAGTCATGCTGTGGCAAGAACCTAAATTAATTTCTTAAAAGACTGTAAAGTTAGAAGAGGTATATGGAGGTTAAGCAAATCACTGCTCTTAGAGGAACTAGAAATATAATAAGAAGATGGCATATAAACCTTGTTCATCTCTCCAGATGCCCAAGCGGGATGTGTGTGTGTGTGTGTGTGTGTGTGTGTGTGTGTGTGTGTGTGTGTGTTACCTAGTGTGGATGGGGGGGTTAGTGTAAAGAGTATTCTAAGGGAAAGAATAAAGTCAAAGTCTTTATAGAGATGATAGATCTTCTCTTCTGTAGAAACAAATAATGAGGGATATAAGAAAACTACAGATGAAGAAAGGAAGAATGTGTAAGGCAAGATTAATGTTGTATCTACAGACCGCCTAGAACTGTGATTTTCAAACTTTAGTGTGTATCAGAATCACCAGGCCTTAAGAAAGTTGTGAAAATGAAGATTCCTATGTCCCTCTCCCACAAATACTAATCTAGCAGATCTATATAGGGCCCAGAAGACTGCATTTTGACAAGAACACTCCCCGATACACACACATTACACCAAGGAGTTTCTGATGCACACTAAACTATGATAATCATAAAGCTTGCTATAGCCTGGGGAGGATGGTGAAATTATGGCTAGTGAAAAATCTCCAAATGCTTCTGTATCCACTTTCTTCATTTTCAAAGTCCTGAGAAGGATTTAAACACCTAGGTCATGTGAGTGAGTCTAGGTCATGTGCATGTACCTTAGTTGTTGACAGCAAGAACTGACTCTGGGTGATGAACACACAATGGGATTTATAGATGATGTAATACAGAATTGTACACCTGAAATCTATGTAATTTTACTAACAATTGTCACCCCAATAAATTTAATAAAATAAAATTAAAAAAAAAAAAGAAGTTTGGCCCCTCTTGGCCTCTGTAGTGAAAGGCAGAGAACTTTCTTCCACCAAGATAACACACAGTGGACAACTCTCTTTAACATGAAAGGGGTTCAGATTCTGCAAGCATAGAAAGATTGGCAAATACTTACCATAAGACATCAGATAGCATAAGAGATCTTGATCAAGTTGTTGAAGAGAAAAGTTCCTAGGTTGGGTGGCCTCAGTGCTAAGCCACTTAGGGATCAGTAAATATTAGTAAATATTTTGAGATCAATAGACCAGCAAGTGGTATGAATTTTACAGTTGAGGGCACTGACCCAGAGAATTTATTATGCCTCGCTGAAGGTCACCTAACCAGAAAGTGGCAGGACTGGGATTAGCCAGACTTTATGAAGGAAGGAAGATTTCAGCTGGACCCCAAAAGAAGGAAGCTTGAAGCTAGCAATGAAGAAGATGAAATGAGGGCAAAGAGAAATCCAAACTTGGGGCACCTTATGAATGAAAGGATGAGACAAGACTAACAAGGTATGTTCAGGGAAAATTGAGTAGTCCAGTTTAGCTTGATTGGAAGGCTTGTATAGGCAAAATATAGAGGAGATAAAAGGTAGATAGGGGGTAGGGATCTCAGAGGGCCTTGAATGAATGAATGTTTTAGGAAGAATAATCTGGCCATAACATATCAAATGGCTTGGAACCTAGATGCAGGGATGCCATTAAAGTGGCAAAAAAAAAAAGTGTATAGAAGCCAATGCCTTAGAATTAGAAAGCTCTTAGGCAAGTTACTTAACCTCTCTTTGTCTCGTATTTCCACATCTGTAAGATAAGGTTAATAGTGATATCTACCTCATAAAGTTGTGGTGAGAATTAACTGAGATAATGAATGTAAAGGCCTAATGAGTGTATTAGTCAGGGTGCTAGCAAAAAACAACAACAAACAAACAGATGGTGTACTCATATTAGGTAATTTAAGAGAATTTAATAAAGACACTATAAACAAAAATATGGATAGGGTGTAAGAAAAATTACAAGGAATAGTAAAGTACCCAAGGACAAATAATGGTGGGGTTATTACCATTCCTAGTCCTGTAGGAAGAAGGAGAGGGAGAAGTGAGAGAAGTTAGTTGGTGAGAGAAAGCGATGTTGAGAGGGTCATCTATTAGGTAGTGTGAACTTAGTCATTTCACTGTGACCCAGTAGGGAAGGAGCTGAGTGAATAAATACCCTGATCTCACTCTCTCAGATCTCCTGCCAGGGCTTCTCAATGGTGGAACCCAACAGGAAGCCAAATATAAGAAAGCCCATACATGATGTTGATATAGGCCAATTTCCTGCTCCACACCAAGCATGGAGAAGAGTGGGGAGGTATGCAGAATGAAAGTGGAAGAGCAGTAAGTGCCTAATAACTCGTGGTAGTGTGATTTAGATCCAGGTTCTGCAAGGTCCCAAGCCTTCTGGCTTGCTGGGATCATTGTGCCCTTTAAGATTTAGGAGATTCTTCTGGTTTGGTGCTTATGTTTCTTCTAGTCACGAATATCTGTGAGTTTCTGCTTCCATTATGTTGTTCTATCCTTGTGTCTCCTGGGTATGTGGTTCCTTTTCTGTACTGTGTTGCCTCCCTGCTCACTCATTGATTCCTTCACTATCCCATAGACTTCCAATAGCTGTATGCTTGCAGATTTTACTGAAGGACCAGGTATTTGCAATACAACAGCAAACAACTAAAAATTAAATATTAAATATTTATCACCTTAAGAATTCCTTAGCCATTCTACTAGGGCTTAAGTTTTCTCAATGCTGTTCAATTTTCCTTCTCTCTCCTTCAGTCTTCTCCCTATTTTCCCTCAGATCACAAATACCCAAACCATGCTGATAAGGTAGGTAGAAAGGTAAAAATTAGCAGGACAAGGAAGGAACTGGCCCCAGTTAGGAGGCCCCTTGCAGCTGTTCCTACTTGGATCACAGATATCCTGCTCTGCAGGATGTTGAAAACAAAGACGGGCACAAACACCTTGCTCAGCAGGATATTGAGAACAAGATGACATTACAGTTTCGCCCCTTCCCCCTTTAGCGAGCTTTCCTAAAGAATTATGAGAAGACAGCCGTCTCGCACAGGCCCCTATATCAAGACGATATGTCATTAGAAGAGTGGGAAATGCCAGAGAGGGAGGGGAAACATTCCGCTTATCAAAATGTACAGCCTGCTTCCCAGGACCACACATTATAGTTTTGCCTCCTTTTTAATGGGCTTCTCAAATAAATCACGGAAAATTGGTGGGTTCACACTTACACCCTGAGAAACAACCTTGGGAACAAAAAGGGAGAATAGGACATGTCAGCAGAGAGAGAGGAAGGTAATAAAGAGGGGGGAGGGGAGACAATTCTACCCATAGAGATGAAAACTCTCACACAATGTAAGGAGCGGCTGCTTCCCTCTCTTGGGTCAGCCCGCTACATGTCTCAGAGTGTACTTCCTTATCAATAAAACTTGCTTTTATGCAACTCAGTTAATTCTGTCTCTTGACTGAATTCTTTCCTTCAAGAAGACAAGGAATCGAGGAAAACATCACTCCTGGTAACAATACCATTACTGTTCATTTCCCAAGCAGAGTAGTTTAGCTCTAGGTTTACTCCAGTCATACCTGAAGGATAATCTTTAAGCAATCAAAATGACCCATCAAGGTGTTTGCTAAAACAAATACAAATCTCTTCCCCTAAGAGGAATTTCGCAGTTAGTTAGCTCTTAAACTGACACTTTTATTTTCTTCCCATTAGTTAGTTCGGTTGTTTTTCAGGCCTGAGTTGAATGAGCACCTGGTCTGATAAGAGTGGTGAGAGGATTAAAAACAAAAGGACAGATGTGAGGTACATTAGATGAGAAAAATAAATCAATAGCCCATGATGACTAAGTTTATATGGATGAGAGCCCAGGAAAGGGAAGAGGGCCATCCAACAACAGAGTTTGCAGCTTGAGTGACTGACAATCTTGATGCTTTAGGCCCTCTTCTGCTGAGAGTCATACCATCATTTTCTCCAACAAAATAATTGATTAGGTCACCTGAAACACTGGGTTTTCTCTCCCCCCACTTGTGTGTGTGTGTGTGTGTGTGTGTGTGTATGTGTGTGTGTGTGTGTGTGAACTCAGTGGGTTTAGGATGAAATGAGGAATTTCTGGTCATGCAAGCCCTAACTGTGAGCCCTGCCACTCCTTTGCCTCGCTGAAACTTCTACTTTGTGCTCTATACTTGTCGAAAGGCAATTATTAGCAGGCTGATTTCTAATGTCTCACAGAGACATATGGCAGCTCTGTGATCTCACCTTTTCCATCCGTTAAGAGTAAGGTAGTTTCTATCCCAGGCTAGGCTTCACTTTGGTCTCATTCTCTTCAACTTTCCCACTTTTCTTTGTTGCAAGTTGTCCTCTCCCGCAGCTTACTGTCCTCCAGAAGCCAGAGGAGGGGTCCAAGCCAACCATAGCTGCTTTAACTCACATCCCATCACCCATAAATCACCCACACTAAACCACAGTCCTTCAATGTCAAAACAAAACTGATTTTCTTATAGTTGACCCTGAAGCACCTCAGGAGACTACTATCTAATGTGTCTTCTTAAACAATAACAACTTATTGATATATAATTCACATATCATAAAATTAGGCTTTGAAAGTATATAATTTAGTTGTTTTTAGTATAGTTTTCTAGTTGCATAACTATCATTGCTATCTAATTTCAGGATATTTTCATCACCCCAAAAAGACACTCCATATCCATTAGCAGTCACTCTTGGTCTCCTCTCTTTGCAGCCCCTGGCAACCATTAATCTACTTTCTGTCTCCATGCATTTACCTAGTCTGGACATTTTATATAAATAGAACCATTTTTTGTCTGCCTTCTTTCATTTAGCATAATTTTTCAAGGTTCATCCATATTGTAGCATGTTCGGTAGTTCATTCCTTTTTGTAACTGAATAATATTCCATTGTATGGTATTCTACATTTAGTTTATCCATTCACCAATTAATGGGCATTTGGGTCTTTTTCACATTTTGGTTATTGTTAAGAATGCTGCTATGAATATTCATGTACAAGGTTTTATGTGGACATATGTTTTTATTTCTCTTGGCAATATATCTAGTAATGGCATTGCTGGGTCACATTTTGAAGAGCAACCAAACTGTTTTCCAAAGCAGCTGTATCATTTACAATCCCATCAGTAATACTTGAGGGTTCCAATTTCTCCACATCACTGCTAACACTTGTTATTGTCTGTCTTTTTTATTTTGGCCATCCTGTAGGGAGTGAGGTGGAATCTCATGGTTTTGATTTGCATTTCCTTAATGATTAATGAGATTGAACATTTTTTTATATGCTTAATATCCATTGGTATATCTTCCTTAGAGAAATGTCTATTCAAATCCTTTGAAAGTTTTTTTTAATTGGGTCATTTGTCTATTTTTGTTCAGATGTACGAGTTGTTTTTTTTAATTAAAGTTTATTGGGGTGACAATTGTTAGTAAAGTTACATAAATTCATAAATTTCAGGTATACAATTCTGTATTACATCCTCTGGGTGGTGAAAACACAATGTGATTTATAGACGAGTTCTTTATATACAAGTCCTCTATGAGAAAAATGATTTGCAAAAATTTTCTCCCATTCTGCAGGCTGTCTTTTCATTTTCTTGATGGCATACTTTGAAGCACAAAAGTTTTAAATTTTGATGATGTCCCATTTATTATAACTACTTTTTCTTTTGTTGCTTGTGCTTTTGGTGTCATGTCTAAGTAACCACTGCCTAATCCAAAGTCAATAAAGATTTACTTCTGTATTTTCTTCTAATAGTTTTAAAGTTTTTTTTAAATTAAATTTATTGAGGTGACAATTGTTAGTAAAATTACATAGATTTCAGGTGTACAATTCTGTATTACATCATCTATAAATCCCATTGTGTGTTCATCACCCAGAGTCAGTTCTTCTTCCTTCACCATATATTCGATCCCCCTTACCCTCATCTCCCACCCCCCACCTTTACATTTAGGTCTATAATCCATTTTGAGCTAATTTTTGTATGTAGTGTGAGGAAGAGGTTGCCCAACTAGTGGCTGCAAGCCAGCTTGCCCTAACTCTTAAGTCTGAGGATTTTTTGCTGGTAGCCAGCTATTCTATTCATGCTTTACCACGGATTCTTACTGCACACAATGGGCTGCTTCTCACTATTGGCATTAAATCCCTCTCTTACCACTCACTGTCAAAATATGGCTCAACTGAAATCTAGTGACCTTAGTATTTTTTAGCAGGGGAGATAAAGCTCCTAAGTCAATTGTCGCTGCTGTACATCTTTCCTACCTGTAGAAGAAATGGAAATTGCACAGCTTATTACTGCCACCTAATGTCAGGCACAGTTCAGACAAAAATTGGTAGCCCTAAAAGTTAGTTGACAGGGTTAGCAAATTGAAATCCTTCAGGAGTTGGGTAGGCAATAGGAGTGTATGCAAGGTTCTGGTTAGGAACTATGTGAACTGCTAGCACCAACCCATTAAAAATAGGAAGAGGCTCCTCACCTCCAGAGAATTATTGCCACAAGGGAACATTGGTCCAGTAAGGCCAGATCATTGAATTTTTTTTTTCAAAAGAATCCAGAAATTTAAATGTGAACTCTCCCAATTATTAGTTGACAATTTAAGAAAATGTAAGTGATATGCAGACCAAACAAAACATGTCTCTAGGATAATAGTTTGCAATCTTTCTTTCTCCTGCCATAGTCCCAAGGGCCATTTTGATAAATACAGGAATGACAATTAAAAGCAATTTTTTTCTAATGAAATTCAAGTGATATTAGCAGTGACCCAGCATCTTCAGGCTGCTTGACTTATTTTGGAATCTGAAGACCTGGACTTCCTTGAGGGCAGGGACCAAGCCTTCTGCATCTTTGTATCCCCTTCAATGAGTACATTGCCCTGGATGGAGTAAGTGCTCAATCAATACAGGATAGATGAACAGGTTTATGCTTTGACCCTGCCACTGATCAGCTCTGTGATCTTGAGTGATTCAAATAGCTTTACTGATTGTCCATTTCCTCATCTGTAAAATGTGAGTTGTCAGGCTCAATTTTTATGAAAGTGATCTTTATGCAAAGATGACTTAATAATGGTGAAAGATAAGCTGAATAAAGGAATGTTTAAGTTCTCCAGGAAGAAGTTCCTGAGCATAAACTGGGTGAGCCATAGCCCAAAAGTCCTCAGATCTCAGGGAAATAAATGCCATACTAAATGAACCCTGATGAAAATCAGCCACAGAACAATTTGACAAGGGCTGAAAAAATGAAGTGTTTCAGCTTGAACATAAATTAGAGTAAATTGGATGATTAAGGCTAAATCCACAACTTTGCCCTCATCCACTATTCAAAACCCTCTCTACCTAATTAATTTTATGAAATATGAACATTTCTAATCTTTAAAATGTCATAAATTGTGGTGATTGTGAGGATCTAGTGTCAAGATGGAAAGATCAGTGAATTGTAATCTAGACATAATATTTCCTAAAATCATAACACTCACTTCACAGCAGAGACTTGTTAAGATAAATATTCCCAGGCCCCAGCTTCTGAAGATTGTGATTTAGTAAGTCAGGGTGGATAGAACCTTTTTTTTCTGTATTTCACAAGGCCCCCAAGTGATTCATATAATAAGGCAAGTTTGGGAAACTAAAGAGGATTTGGTTTCTGACTTTGAGTTCTAGGTGACTGCTAGTAACAAAACTTTGAGAAGTCACAAATGCTCTGAGTTTCCCACCCCACCCCCCGTAATAAAATGAGAAGCTGAATTAACCAGATTCAGTTTTGATTACCGGGTTTTTAAGGCTCCTTTATGATCTAAAAATATGTACACTATGTTCACAAAATGTATATTTGAAGAAAAGACTGGTATACTCATTCTGTTCATCTCTTTTAGGCCTGCTGTTTCAGAATCCCCACATCTCTATAAAGGAAGAACAATTTTGACCTGGTCTCACCTTCTTTAAAGGCTCTATTTAGATTTTTAATATTTGTTTCAGATAAGCTTGTACATCCGGTTCCAGACATAAACTGACAAAATTTAAGGAAGTTACATTTATCAGGCAACTTTAAACTTGTGTCGTATTATTGAACCATAGGACATAAAGAATATTGTTGATTATGTCTAAAATCTTTTCTTTTGTGGTGGGTGGGTGGCTCAGTTGGTTAGAGCGTAAGCTCTGGGCAACGGGGCTGCCATTTTGATTCCCACATGGGCTAGTGGGCTCTCAACCACAAGGTTGCTGGTTGGACTCCTTGACTCCCGCAAGGGATGGTGAGCTCCACCCCCTGCAACTAAGATTGAACACGGCACCTTGAAGTGAGCTGCCACTGAGCTCCTGGATGGCTCAGTTGGTTGGAGTGCATCCAACTACAAGGTTGCCGGTTCAACTCCCACAAGGGATGGTGGGCTACGCCCCCTGCAACTAACAACGGCAACTGGACCTGGACCTGAACTGTGCCCTCCACAACTACGATAGAAAGGACAACAGCTTGATTTGGAAAAAATCTTGGAAGTACACACTGTTCCCCAATAAAGTCCTGTAAACCCTAAAAAAACAACAAAAAAAACCCCTCAATTGTTAAAGAATAAATGAATAAATAAATAAAATAAAATATCTCACGATGTTCGAACCTTGTTTTGACATGTCTTCATAATTTTCTTTTAATATATCAGGAGCCTCAAAAATAACAGTGGTGGCCTAGGCCTCTTTTGAACTCTTGAGAGTCCTTGTCTCTAATTTTATATTGATAACATCCTTCCTATTCTCCAATGCTAATTGTTCCACTCATGCTCTTATTTCATCACTTCTACCTCTTCTAGAACATTTTTCCATTTTCTATTGCAGTGTTCCCCTCTTTAGGATCTCACCTACATAACTTTTCCTTCTTGTTCTCCTTCAAGCAATCCTCATCTTCCTTCAATCCCCTAACTCAAGTGCTCTAAGGGACCAGGAAGTAAACATAAATACCTCAGTGTTCTGTTGGGCGTTTGTACTTGGGTATCCCACCATCACTTAACATGTTTAAAAAACTCATCAAATTCCTTTGAATTAGTTCTCCCTCACCCACCCCTACTTTATTTTCTTTGTCAATGACATGGTAATTCTGATCCATCAATTTGGGACCAGTGAAGAGCCCTGACAGAATTGAGTCAAACAAAAAGATGTTTACTAGTGACATCAGCATGCTTGTGTTACTAGCACAGGTCCAGTCAGAATCCAGGGTTAGGCAGGAAACAGCAATCAGGTCAATGTGGGTCACTGGGGCAGAGCAGAACTAGGTAGGATTTAAAGTACATTACCGGATTGAGGAAAAATGGTGGCGTGAGGTGAGCCTCTGTAAAGTCCCCCTGGAATTTACAACGAATCGAACAACAAAAACTCCACAAAGGACTCCCTGCACAGCAGACAGGCAAGACGAAGACGCCCACTACCGAAATCACCTACAGGTGGGAGATTCACGCGAGCGGGAGGAGGAGGAAAGGGAGAAGTGCGGAGACGGAGCCACGCGGGCACAGGACGCAGACCGAGCTCAGTGCTCCGAGCTCGCTGCTTCCCGAAACTACCACAGCTGCGGGAGAGGGAAGAAGTCGGACTGCTAGGGCTCCGCTTATGGCCCACAGGGCTGAGGGAGCAGCATATAACACGGCTGAACCCAATGCTCACGGCAGAGACCTCGGAGAAAAGACTGAGGGAAGAAGCCTGAAAACGGTGGTTTAAGCCCTCACTGCCAAGCAGAGAATGGAAGCCTTAGTCACTGAGACGAGCCACTCCCTCCCTACCCTCCCAGAGCTTACCCCGCCTCCACCTGCCCGGTGCTAGATGTGGAACAGTTACAGTATCAGATCAAAATAACAGAATATATGCTGTTCTAAGAACTGTGGACCGCAGACACAGATTCGCATCCCAACTAGTTCTGGCAAAGGGGAGGGAGCTGTGGAAGCAGGACTGGCTGTGGAGGTGGTCACTGCCATTGCTCTGGGCCACCTCTCACAACTCACCCCGCCCCTGGCCCCACCTATCTGGGCGGATCCCTGCAGGAGTAAACAGAACTGCTGAAACATACGGGCTCTGAATCAGGAGCTGGAAGAGATTTGGAACATCAAAAGCTCTCCGCATACCCACCGGGACACTGCACCCTATGACCTAGATGAACTATTAACAGAGGAGAAGCCCGTCTCCCAGGGAATCCCCCCATTGTGTGAGAAGCTGAAATAGTGCAGAGAAAACATAGCATTACCGTGTGGGAGAAGAAAAATAAGCTGCAGTTGGAGGAAAAATAAAACATTCTACCAACAAGTACTGGAAAACAA
>NW_027423918.1:0-17323 GCF_036562045.2 Rhinolophus sinicus | reverse complement strand
GTCTTGTTGATGATCGCCATTCTGACTTGGGTGAGGTGATTGATATCTCATTGTGGTTGTGATTTGCATTTCTCTGATGATTAGTGATGTTGAGCATTTTTTCATATGTCTATTTGCCATTTGTATGTCCTCTTTGGAGAAATGTCTCTTCAAGTCCTCTGCCCATTTTTCAATTGGGTTGTTTGCTTTTTGTTGTTGAGTTGCATGAGTTCCTTGTATATTCTGGATACTAGCCCCTTATCGGAGGCACTGTTTGCAAAAATCTTCTCCCATTCAGTTGGTGGCCTCTTTATTTTGTCAATGGTTTCTTTTGCTGTGCAGGCGCTTTCAAGTTTCATATAGTCCCAATCATTTATTTTAGCTTTTACTTCCATTGCCTTTGGAGTCAAATTTATAAAATGCTCTTTGAAACCAAGATCCATAAGTTTAGTACTTATGTTTTCTTCTATGCAGTTTATTGTGTCAGGTCTTATGCTTAAGTCTTTGATCCATTTTGAATTAACTTAGGTACATGGTGACAAATAGTCCAGTTTCATTCTTTTGCACGTGGCTATCCAATTCTCCCAGCACCATTTATTGAAGAGGCTGTCTTTGCTCCATTGTATGTTTTTAGCTTCTTTGTCAAAAATTATCTGTCCATATATATGTGGTTTTATTTCTGGGTTCTCAATTCTATTCCATTTGTCTAGGTGTATGTTTTTCTGCCAATACCATGCTGTTTTGATTATTGTGGCCCTGTAGTACACACCAAAGTCAGGAAGTGTGAACCTCCATTATAGTACTTTTTTCTTAAGATTGCTTTGGCTATTCGGGGTCTTTTGTGATTCCAAACAAATATGATGATTTTTTGTTCTATTTCTTTAAAATATGCCATTGAGATTTTGATGGGGATTGCATTGAATCTGTATATTGCTTTGGCTAATATGGCCATTTTAACTATGTTGATTCTTTCAATCCATGAGCACGGATGTTTTTCCATTTCTTTGTGTCTTCTTCAATTTCTTTCAGAAAAGTCTTATAGTTTTCAGCATATGGGTCTTTAACATCCTTGGTTAAGTTTATTCCTAGGTATTTTATTCTTTTGCTGCAATTGCAAAAGGAATTGTTTTTTTTTGTATTTCTTTTTCTGAGATTTCATTGTTGGTATATAGGAAGGCAATGGACTTTTGTGCGTTGATTTTGTAGCCAGCAACTTTACTGTATTTGTTGATTGTTTCTAATAGCATTTTGGTGCAGTCTTTAGGGTTTTCTATATATAGCATCATGTCATCTGCAAAGAGTGATAATTTAACTTCTTCATTCCCAATTTGGATGCCTTTTATTTCTTTCTCTTGCCTGATTGCTCTGGCAAGGACTTCCAACACTATGTTGAAAAGCAGAGGTGATAGGGGACATCCCTGTCATGTTCCTGAACATAGAGCAAAGGGCTTCAGTTTTTCTCCATTAATTATGAGATTAGCAGAGGGCTTGTTATATATGGCCTTTATTATGTTAAGGTATTTTCCTTCTATACCTATTTTATTAAGTGTTTTAATCATAAATGGATGTTGTATCTTGTCAAATGCTTTTTCTGCATCAATTGGTATAATCATATGATTTTTGTCCTTTATTTTGTTTATATGATGTATCACATTGATGGATTTGCGTATGTTGAACCATCCTTGTGCCCCAGGGATGAACCCCACTTGGTCGTGATGAATAATCTTTTTAATGCATTGTTGGATTCAATTTGCTAGAATTTTATTTAGGATTTTTGCATCGGTATTCATCAGAGATATTAGTCTGTAGTTTTCTTTTTTTGTGCTGTCCTTACCAGGTTTCGGTATCAGGGTGATGTTTGCCTCATAAAATGAGTTGGGGAGTACTGTTTCTTCTTCAAATTTTTGGAAGAGTTTGTGCAGAATTGGTATGAGATCCTCTTTGAAGGTTTGGTAGAATTCACTAGTGAAGCCATCTGGTCCCGGACTTTTGCTTTTGGGAACGTTTTGGATGACTGATTCAATATCATTACTGATGATCTGTCTGTTAGGAATTTCCAGTTCTTCATGGTTCATCCTTGGAAGGCTATATGTTTCTAAGAACTTGTCCATATCTTCTAGGTTATTGAATTTGGTGGCATATAGTCCTTCATAGTATTCTCGGATGACCCTTTGTATTTCTGTGGTGTCCGTGATAACTTCCCCTTTTTCGTTTCTGATTTTGTTAATTAGTGTCTTCTCTCTTTTTATGTTAGTGAGTCTAGCCAAGTGTTAGTCAATTTTTTGAATCTTTTGAAAGAACCAGCTCTTTGTCACATTAATTTTTTCTATTGTATTTTAATTCTCTAATTCATTTTGTTTGCTCTTATTTTTGTTATTTCCTTTCTTCTGCTGACCTTGGGTTTCACTTGTTCTTCTTTTTCTAGTTATTTAAGATGTAACAGTAGGTTATTTATTTTGGATTTTTCTTGTTTCTTGAGATAACCTGCAGTGATATAAATTTCACTTTTAAAACTGCTTTTGCTGCATCCCTTTTTGGAAGGATGTATGTTCATTGTCATTTGTTTCTATGTATCTTTTGATATCTCCTCTAATTTCTTCTTTGACCCTGTCTTTCTTTAAAAAAATATGTTGTTTAATCTCTATGTTTGGTTTTTTGTGTGTTTTTTTCCTGCTTTCTTTTGCTGTTGACATCCAATTTCAAATCCTTGTGATCAGAGAATAAGCTTGGTATGATTTCAATCTTCTTAAATTTTCTGAAGCTGATTTTTATCCCAATACATGGTCTATCCTTTAGAATGTTCCATGTACAGTAGAAAAGAATGTATAGTCTGATGCTTTATGTTGAAGTGCTCTATAATGTAAATTATGTCCATTTCATCTAATGTGTCATTTAGGACTACTATTTCATTATTTATTTTCTTTCGATGATCTATCCATAGCTGTCAATGACATATTTAACTCCCCTAGTATAATTGTGTTTTGGTCAATTTCTCCCTTTAGTTCTGTTAGTAGTTGCTTGGTGTATTTCGGTGCTCCCTGATTGGGGGCATAAATATTGATGACTGTTATGTCTTCTTGTTGTACAGTCCCCTTCACCATTATGAAATGTCCATCTTTGTCTCTTGTTATCTTTTTCACCTTGAAGTCTGTTTCATCTGATATCATTATGGCTACACCGGATTTTCTCTGGTTACCATTTGCTTGGAGTGCCAATTTCCACCCTTTCACTTTGAGTCTATGCTTTTCCTTGTAGGTGAGATGTGTCTCTTGGAGACAGCATATGGTTGGTTTAGTTTTTTGATCCAATCTGCTACTCTGTGCCTTATTATTGGTGAGTTTAGTCCATTTACATGTAGGGTGATTATTAATATGTGAGGATTTCCTGTCATTCTATCTTTAGTTTTCTGGTAATGCTGTGTCTCCATTGTTTCTTTGCCTTTTTATTGTTGTCTATTATTTCTGTGTGGTGGTATTCTATGATGTTTCCCTCTGTTTCTTCTTTTATTACAGTATATATTTCAGTTCTAGATTTTTATTTTTGAGTGGTTACCCTTAAGTTATGTAAAAGAAAGTTTGTTATTTAGAGAATTCCACTTTCTCCAGAATGCTTAATTTCTCCATTTCCATATTCCGGTTTAGCCTTTACTCTCCCCCTTTTTATGTTTTGGTTGCCACAAATTGTTCAAGAATTGATGGTGGTTCAATAGCCTCCTTTAGTATTTCTTCTAGTGCAGGTTGTGTATTAGAGAATTCCCTCAGCTTCTGTATGTCTGGAAAGGTCTTTATTCCTCCTTCATATCTATAGGATATCTTTGCTGGATATATTAATATTGTCTCCAATATCTCTCTTTTAATAGTTTGAATATTTGGTTCCACTCCCTCCTGGCTTGTAGAGTTTCTGCTGAGAAATCTGATGATAATCTAATGAGCTTTCCTTTGTATGTTACCGTCTTCTTTTCCCTGGCTGCCTTGAGGATTCCTTCATTGTCATTGATTTTAGACACTTCAATATAATGTACCTTGGAGAAGGCATGTTGGGATTGAGGTAATTAGGTGTTCTATTTGCTTCTTGGAGTCGAGGATCCAGTTCTGTCCACAAGTTTGGGAAGTTCCCATCGACAATTTGTTTGAATATATTCTCTGTTCACTTCTCTCTTTCTTCTCCTTCTGGTATGCCCATTATTCTTATATTGCTCTTTCTGATGGAGTCAGAAAGTTCTTGTAGAGTTCATTCATTACTTTTAAGCCTCAAGTCTCTTTCTACTTCCATCTGTGCCATTTCCAGGTTTCTATCTTCGATGTCACTGATTCTTTCCTCCATCTGGTCAACTCTGCTACCTAAACTGGTTATTTCATTCCTAATTTCTTCTATTGAGTTCTAGTCTCCAGAAATTCTATTTGTTTCTTTTTTAAAAATTCAATCTCTTTCGTAAAATGCTCATGCTGTTCTTTGATTGTGGTTCTGACTTCATTTAACTGCCTATCTGTGTTTTCTTGCATATTTTTGAGTTTTTTCTGAAGTGCAATCTTGAATTCTCTGTCATTTAAGTCACATATTTCTGTATATTTAAGTGTCTTTTCTGGAGACTTTTCACTTTCTCTTTGAGCTATCTTGTTGCCCTGGTTATCCATGGTAATTACTGATTTACTGTTTCTCTTCCGAGACAGCTACAGGAGTGGCTTCTGCAACAGGTTGATATGAAGCGTCCTTTCTTTTTTTTTTCCAGTAGTTGTTGGTAGAATGTTTTATTTTTTCTCCAACTGCAGTCTATTTTTCCTCTCCCACATTGTAGTGCTATGTTTTCTCTGCACTATTCCAGCTTCTCACACAATTGGGGGATTCCCTGGGGACAGTCTTCTCCTCTGTTAATAGTTCATCTAGGTCACTTGGTGCAGTGTCCTGGGGGGGTATGCAGAGAGCTTTTGATGTTCCAAAGTTCTTCCAGCTCCATATACAGAGCCCGTGTGTTTCAGCAGTTCTGTTTACTCCTGCAGGGATCTGCCCAGATAGGTGGAGTCAGGGGCAGGGTGAGTTGTGAGAGGTGGTCCAGAGCAATGGTGGCGACCACCAGCACAACCGATCCTGCTTCCACAGCTCTCTCCCCTTTGCCGGAACTAGTTTGGCTGCGAATTTGTGTCTGCGGCCTACAGTTCTCAGACCAGCAAATATTCTATTATTTTGATCTGACACTGCCACTGTTCTGTTTCTAGCACCAGGCAGGTGGGGGCGGTGCGATCTCTGGGAGGGTAGGAAGGGGGCGTCTAATCTCCGTGCCTGAGGCTTCCATTCTCTGCTCGGCAATGAGTGCTTAAACCACCATTTTCAGCCTTCTTCCCTCAATCTTTTCTCTGAGGTCTCTGCCATGAGCGTTGGGTTCAGCCGTTTTATATGCTGCCCCCTCAGCCCTGTGGGCACAAGCAGAGCTCTAGCAGTCCGAGTTCTTCCCTCTCCTGCACCTGCAGTATTTCCGGGATGCAGTGAGCTCGTAGCACTGAGCTAGGTCTGCCTCCTGCGTCCGCGCGACTCCGTCTCCGAACTTCTCCTTTGCCTCCTCCCCTGCTCTCGTGATTCGCCCACCTGTAGGTGACTTCGGTAGTGGACCTCTTCTTCTTACCTGTCTGCTGTGCAGGGAGTCCTTTGTGGAGTTTTTGTTGTTCGATTTGTTGTAAATTCCAGGGGAGCTTTACAGAGGCTCACCTCAAGCCGCCATTTTGTTTACGTCTCTCCTGAATTGTATTTTTTAAACATTCTAATGGCAAACTGGTGGTGTAAATTTTACCAAAACAATTTAAAGGTTATACCCATTAGAGCACTTCTCCTAAACCACAAGTCGTCTAATATTTTGATGGACCTGCCTCCTAAACACTTTGGCCTACATGAGAAAGATCCTCAGTTGTAAAAACAAACACTGACAGTGAAATTTAGGTACCAATCAGAGAATTACCCTTGCTAGAATTAAGTGTGTGGTGGATATTTGCCTGATGGAGGAGCTTGTCTTTTTACAGAGAGAGCACTTATTTTGAAAAGGAGTTTTCACAGATTTCATTCACTGTGAATTGAAAGAGAGAGAATCATTACATATTCAAAGGAGTCTCTTAAAAAAAAGTGGTGGGCCTCCGCATCTGTGCGCATAGACATTTCCTTTGAGTGGAAAGGAAGGATCGGTCTGACAGTCAGGGCAATGACTGTGGTCGCTTGCAGGGTTCAAGCCTGGGCTTTCCTGAATGACCTGGTGTTTAAATCAGGCTAAAACTCAGAGTGCTGTGGATCGGCTGTGCCCCTCCCTCTCTCTTCCATGTTAGTGAGGGCTTCCTGTTGCATGCCTCTCTGTTTCATCTTTTTCATTTTGTGAATATGATGTGTGTTTCATTAATACTCTGATCTTCCTAATTGAGGAAACATTCCCAAATTACACCCGTTTACTCATAGAGTCTGTATATTTTGCATGTGGGACTCCATTTGTGGTCAGGTTATCTATCGAGACTTCTAATTCTCTGTTATGTCACATGCTAAGGGGTGTCATAGAGTGTCTTCCCCAGAGAAATTCAGTGTCTTTGACTGGTGGTATATGGACATCTATAGTAAATACTGAGCCAAATACTGAGCCCACATACAAAGAAAGTGGACTTTCCTTTCTTTCTTAGATACTTCCTGGCAATCCTCACCTCTACTGAATTACATCCAACTCTCTGAAATGAGCCACTAGATAAACACATATCGGGGAATTCAGAGGGCAGACCCTTGGAGCACATCCTCCCTGTCAGAACGGACAGGGCACCTAACAGATGTGTATCCTCCCTCTCTTTGTACCAACACTCCCTTGACACTACTCAGCAAGTGATAAGGACAATCATGACACACAATCTTGCCAGGTATGATAAGTAGTTCTTGTTGAAAATCACCATCAGAGACTAGAAGACCAGGTTCACTTCTATCTGGAGTCTACATTCATCCAGTAACACTCAATGATGGAGCTCTTTATAGCCAGCACTCACACCAACTGCATCTCCCTTCTTGCTACTCTTTGAAGTGGCAAGGTGATTCCTGGAAAATCATTATGCCTGGGCCAAAGATCCTCTGTAGTATGAAAAAGAAAGTTCTATGGAGCACAGAGAATGGTGAAATCACACTCAGGGCTCAAAGTGGCATGACTGTCCTGAATAAGTTTCTGGATAGCAAATTTTCCAAGGCACTTTTGTAGCTGTGGCCTCCTGGAGAGTGGATGATAATGTCACACTTTCCTTTATGTGACACATGAAAATACTGATATGTGGGTAGCCAGACGGCTCCTTGGCACGGATTACAAGTCCAGTGCTGGGCATACAACAGAATGTGAGTCTGTGAGGAGAGTGAATTTTGTGGCTATTCTCAGAGTGTTCCTTCCTCCTGACGCCCTCAGCGTCAGACCCTACTGAGCGGTAACCAGTTGACAGACCCTCTTGAGAAAGCCACATTCTGGAACCTTCATCTTGGACTTTCAGGATGGTAAGAAATACACGTCTGTTATTTAAGCCACACAGCCTTTAACAGTTTGCTATGAAAATTGAACAATATATAACTCACCAAGGGAAAATCACAAGCACAATGAGACTTTATGCTATGAAAGAGAAGTAATCACATGTGTCTTTTACACAATGCAATGTTTAAAAATTGGAATGTTCTTATGTCTCTGCTGAGTACATAGAATGATATAACTAACGTGTAAAACAGTTCGCATTTGTCCAGTATTTTGAGAATGAAAATATAACATGAACATCAGTATGTACACAATAGTTTAAAATGGATGCCAGAAACTCCTAAACAGAAGTCACAACTACAGTGTAGATAAATGCAAAAATGTAGAAACACAATATCAGGTCAACCAATGAAGGCATTAGTGAACGTGTTATATGTATAAAATGAAACAAGATGCAGTCATAAATGTGACAGAAGTCTTGATACTTGAGACCACAAGATAGTATCTTGAGAAACTGGAAGGAGAAAGAAGCTAGCATTACAAGGCCACATATGTTGTCTCTCGACTAAGATAACAGAAAAACAATGTCAAATTCATAGGGAATGAAGGCAGTTCAGTGTTTGCCAGGGCGCAAGTTGTGGGGCAGCTTGGATGGAAAGTGAAAGTTGCATGTCTTGGATTTTTATTGATAGCTTGTAATCAGAGATATGATATTAGACAGCAAGGATTGAGGAAAGCACAATGCTGTTGTCATATAACAGAACTGAATTGTGTTTTTTAAAAGTTACAAAGGCAAACTGAGGTGTGAATTTTACCAAAACAATGTAAAGGATATTGGCCAACTCTCCTAAACCACTAGACTTCTAATATGATGGGCCTGCCTTCAAGACATTTTGGGCTACATGAGAAAGCTCATCAGTTATAAAAACAAACACTACCAGTGAAATTAGCACCCAATCAGAGAAGTGCCCTTGCTAAAATAAGTGTGGTGGTGGTATTTGCCTGATGAAGTAGTTCACCATTTTATTGAGAGTTCACTGGTTTTGTAAAGGAGTTTTCACAGATTTCGTTCACTGTGAAGTGAAAGGGAGAGAATCAATTCACATTGAAAGAAGTCTCTGAAACAAAACATTATGGGCTCCCTCACCTGTGAGCATAGATATTTACTTTGAGTGGAAAGGAATGATTGGTCAGAGAGCTGGGGCAAAGGCTGTGGTCTTAATTGGGGTTCAAGGCTGAGGTATCCTGAACGACCTGGTGTTCAAATCAGCTAAAACTTGGATTATTGCAGATCTGCTGTGCCTCTCCCATTCTCTTCAGTGATACTGAGGGCCCCCTATGGCATGCCTATCTCTTTCTCTTTTACTTTTTGCATGTGTTGTGTATGTTACATTAATACTCTGGTCTTCATGATTAAGGAAACATTCCAAATTTTCACCCATTTCTCATACAGTCCATACATTTTGCATGTGGGACACCATGTGTGTTCAGATAATCTATCATGACTCTAATTCATATTACGTCACCTGCTAAGGGGTGGCAGAGAGTATCTTCCCCAGAGAAATTCAGTGTATTTGACAAGTAGATTATGGAGAACTACAGTATATCCTGAGCCAGCTACTCAGCCCACAGACAAAGTAAGTGGACCTTCCTTTCTTTCTTAGGTAATTCCTGGTGAACATGACCTCTACTGAATTAACTCCAACACTCTGAAATCAGCCGCTTGATGGGCACGCATCGGGGAATTCAGATGACACACCCAAGGAGCCCATCTTGTCTGTCAGAACTGACAGAGCACCATAAAAATGTGTATCTTTCCTCTCCGTGTACCAACACTCCCTTAACACTACTCACCATGTGATGAGGACAATCAAGAAGGTGGTGCACTTTCTAGCTAAGCATGATAAGTGATTCTTTTAGAAAACCACCATCAGAGACTAGCAGACCAGATCTTCCTCTATCTGGAGCTCTCATTCATTCAGTAACATTCTTTGATGGGGTATTTATTGGAGTCAGTTCTCACAACAAATGCATGTCAGTTCTAGGTCCTCTTTGAAGTGGCAAGGTGATTCCTGGCAAGTCATTATGCCTGGGCCCAAGGGCTTCTGTAGTATGAGAAATAAGTCTCTATGGAGCAGAGAATGGTGAAGTGACCTTAAGGGCTAAAAGGGAAAGAACTTTCCTGGATAAGTCTATAGGCAGCAAATGGCCCAAGACACCTGTGTGGCTGAGGCCTCCAGGAAAGGGGATGATGTCACAGTTGTCTTTTTGTGGCATATGAATGTACTGATTTGTGATTGTTAAGGCATCTGCTGGGGACAGATTATAGCTCCAATGCTGGGCATACAACTGAGTGTGATTCTTGCTCTGCTCAGGCTCTTCCTTCCTCCTGACAGCATCAGTGTGAGACTCTGCTGAGCTGTTTCCTGTTGAGAGACCCTCCTGAGAAAGCCACATTCGGCACCTTCATGTTGGACTTTCAGGACAGTGAGAAATACACTTCTGTTATTGAAGCCATACATTCTGTTACATTTTGCTACGGAAATTGGACAATTTATCAGTAAGGGAGGGAATATTGAAAGCATAATGAGACAAAATGCTACTCTTTCAAGAATGCTGTGCTCAACCGAAGAAAAAAGATCACATATGTGGTAAAAATGCGATGTGGAAGAACTGGAATGCTCACATATCTCTGCTCGATACATAGAATATATAGTTACCATGGAAAACAGTTCGCTATTGTTCCAGTATGCTGAGAATGAAAATACCACCTGACCAATGATATATAAATTAGTGTTTAGGAAGGATATCCACAAACTCCTAAACATAATTGAGAACTGCACTGTATATAAGGGCAAAAATATAGAACATAATATCAGGTCAACTGATGAATTCATTAGAGAAGGTTGTATCTGTGTAAGATGAATGAAGGAACAGTTATAAAGGTGACAAGAGTCCTGATACTGGCCACTGCAAAAAAAGTATCTTGAGATACTCGCTAGTAAGACGTCAGCATCCCAAGGCCACATGTGCTATCTCTGCATTAAAATAACAGAACAGTTCCGGAAAAATGGCGGAATGAGGTGAGCCTCTGTAAAGCTCCCCTGGAATTTACAAAGAATCAAACAACAAAAACTCCACAAAGGACTCCCTGCACAGCAGACAGGCAAGATGAAGAGGCCCACTACCAACTGAAATCACCTACAGGTGGGAGATTCTCGCGAGTGGAGGGAGGAGGGAAGGGAGAAGTGCGGGGAGACGGAGCCGCGTGGGTGCAGGACGCAGACCTAGCTCAGTGCTCCAGGCTTGCTGCTTCCCGGAACTATCGCAGCTGCGGGAGAGGGAAGAACTCGGACTGCTAGGGCTCCGCTTGTGGCCCACAGGGGTGAGGGGACAGCATATACCACGGCTGAACCCAACGCTCACGGCAGAGACCTCAGAGAAAAGACTGAGGGAAAAAAGCTGAAAACAGTGGTTTAAGCCCTCACTGCTGAGCAGAGAATGGAGCCTTAGGAACTGAGACTAGCCGCCCCCTCCCTCCCCTCCCAGAGCTCGCCCCGCCCCCACCTGCCCGGTGCAAGAAGCGAAACAGTAGCAGTGTCAGATCAAAACAACAGAAAATTTGCTGTTTTGAGAACTGTGGGCCTCAGACACAAATTCACAGCCCAACTAGTTCCGGCAAAGGGGAGGGAGCCGTGGAAGAAGGACTGGCTGTGGTGGTGGTCGCCGCCATTGCTCTGGGCCAACTCTCACAACTTACCCCGCCCCTGACCCCACCTATCTAGGCAGATCACTGCAGGAGTAAACAACTGCTGAAACATACGGGCTCTGAATCAGGAGCTGGAAGAGCTTTGGAACATCAAAAGCTCTCCGCATACCCACCGGGACACTGCACCCTGTGACCTAGATGAACTATTAACAGAGGAGAAGCCCATCTCCCAGGGAATCCCCCCATTGTGTGAGAAGCAGGAATAGTGCAGAGAAAACAGCACTACCATGTGGGAGAAGAAAAATAAATTGCAGTTGGAGAAATAATAAGACATTCTACCAACAAGTACTGGAAAACAAAAGAAAGACCTCTTCCTATCAACCTGTTGCAGAAGTCACTCCTGTAGATGTCTAGGAAGAGAAATAGTAAACCAGTAATCGCCATGAATAACCAAGGCAACAAGATAGCTCAGAAAGAAAGTGAAAATCTCCAGAGAAAGCACTTAAAGATACAGAAATATGTGACTTAAATGACAGAGAATTCAAGATTGCAGTTCTGAAAAGACTCAACGAGATACAAGAAAACACAGATAGGCAGTTAAATGAACTCAGAAACTCAATCAAAGAACAGCATGAGCATTTTACGAAAGAGATTGAAATTTTAAAAAAGAACCAAATAGAATTTCTGGAGATTAAGAACTCAATAGAAGAAATTAAGAATGAAATAACCAGCTTAGGTAGTAGAGTTGACCAGATGGAGGAAAGAATCAGTGACATCGAAGATAGACACCTGGATATTATACGGATAGAAAAAGAAAGAGACTTGAGACTTAAAAGAAATGAAAGAACTCTACAAGAACTTTCTGACTCCATCAGAAAGAGCAATATAAGAATAATGGGCATACCAGAAGGAGAAGAAAGAGAGAAGGGAACAGAGAATATATTCAAACAAATTGTCGATGAGAACTTCCCAAATTTGTAGACAGAACTGGACCCTCGAATCCAAGAAGCAAATAGAACACCTAGTTACCTCAATCCCAACAGGCCTTCTCCAAGGCACATTGTATTGAAGCTGTCTAAAATCAACGACAAAGAAAGAATCCTCAAGGCAGCCAGGAAAAGAAGGCGGTAACTTACAAAGGAAAGCCCATTAGATTATCATCAGATTTTTCAGCAGAAACTCTACAAGCCAGGAGAGAGTGGAACCAAATATTCAAACTATTGAAAGAGAGAAATCATGAGCCAAGAATAATATATCCAGCAAAGATATCCTTTAGATATGAAGGAGGAATAAAGACCTTTCCAGACATACAGAAGCTGAGGGAATTTTCTAATACACGACCTGCACTACAAGAAATACTAAAGGTGGTAAGCCGTCCATCAACAGGGACAATTTGTGGCAACCAAAACTCAAAAAGGGGGAGAGTAAAGGCCTGAACCGGAATATGGGAATGGAGAAAGTAAGCGTGCTGAAGAAAATGGAATACTCTAAATATCAAACTTTCTTTTACATAAACTTAAGGGTAACCACTCAAAATAAATCCAGAATTGAAATATATACTGAAATAAAAGAAGAAACAGAGGGAAACATCATAGAATACCACCACACAGAAATAATAGACAACAACAAAAAGGCAAAGAAACAATGGAGACACAGCCTTACCAGAAAACTAAAGATAGAATGACAGGAAATCCTCACATATCAATAATCACCCTAAATGTAAATGGACTGAACTCACCAATAAAAAGGCACAGAGTAGCAGATTGGATCAAAAAACTAAACCCAACCATATGCTGTCTCCAAGAGACACATCTCAGCTACAAGGACAAGCATAGACTCAAAGTGAAAGGGTGGAAATTGACACTCCAAGCAAATGGTACCCAGAGAAAATCAGGTGTAGCCATAATGATATCAGATGAAACAGACTTCAAGGTGAAAAAGATAACAAGAGACAAAGATGGACATTTCATAATGGTGAAGGGACTGTACAACAAGAAGACATAACAGTCATCAATATTTATGCCCCCAATCAGGGAGCACCAAATACACCAAGCAACTACTAACAGAACTAAAGGGAGAAATTGACCAAAACACAATTATACTAGGGGACTTAAATACATCATTGACAGCTATGGATAGATCATCCAAACAGAAAATAAATAACGAAATAGTAGCCCTAAATGACACATTAGATGAAATGGACATAATTGACATTTATAGAGCACTTCATCCTAAAACATCAGACTATACATTCTTTTCTAGTGTACATGGAACATTCTCAAGGATAGACCATATATTGGGACATAAAATCAGTCTCAACAAATTTAAGAAGATTGAAATCATACCATGCATATTCTCTGATCACAAGGCTTTGAAATTGGATATCAACTGTAAAAGAAAGCGGAAAAACACAAATACATGGAGACTAAACAACATACTTTTAAAGAAGGACTGGGTCAAAGAAGAAATTAGAGGAGAGATCAAAAGATACATAGAAACAAATGACAATGAAAATACATCCTACCAAAATTTTTGGGATGCAGCGAAAGCAGTTTTAAGAGGAAATTTATCTCATTACAGGCCTATCTCAAGAAACAAGAAAACTCCCAAATAAATAACCTCATGTTACACCTTAAAGAACTAGAAAAAGAAGAACAAGTAAAACCCAAGGTCAGCAGAAGAAAGGAAATAACAAAAATTAGAGCAGAACTAAATGAAATAGAGAACAAAAGACAATAGAAAAATTAATGTGACAAAGAGCTGGTTCTTTGAAAAGATTAACAAAATTGACAAACCCTTGGCTAGACTTACTAAGATAAAAGAGAGAAGACACTAATTAACAAAATCAGAAACGAAAAAGGGGAAGTTATCACGGACACCACAGAAATAGAAAGGATCATCCAAGAATACTATGAAGAACTATATGCCACCAAATTCAACAACCTAGAAGAAATGGACAAGTTCTTAGAAACATATAGCCTTCCAAGGCTGAACCATGAAGAACTGGAAAATCTCAACAGACTGATCACCAGTAACGAAATTGAATCAGTCATCCAAAAGCTTCCCAAAAGCAAAAGTCCAGAATCAGATGGCTTCACTAGTGAATTCTACCAAACCTTCGAAGAGTATCTAATAACGATCCTGCTCAAACTCTTCCAAAAAATTGAAGAAGAAACAGTACTCCCTAACTCATTTTATGAGGCCAACATTACCCTGATAACAAAACCTGGTAAGGACAGCACAAAAAAAGAAAACTACAGACCAATATCTCTGATGAATACCGATGCAAAAATCCTAAATAAAATTCTAGCAAATCGAATACAACAATGCATTAAAAAGATTATTCATCACGACCAAGTGGGGTTCATCCCTGGGGCACAAGGATGGTTCAACATACGCAAATCCATCAATGTGATACATCACATAAACAAAATAAAGGACAAAAATCATATGATTATATCAATTGATGCAGAAAAAGCATTTGACAAGATACAACATCCATTTATGATTAAAACACTTAATAAAATGGGTATAGAAGGAAAATACCTTAACATAATAAAGGCCATATATGACAAGCCCTCTGCTAATCTCATAATTAATGGAGAAAAACTGAAGCCCTTTGCTCTACGTTCAGGAACACGACAGGGATGTCCCCTATCACCTCTGCTTTTCAACATAGTGTTGGAAGTCCTTGCCAGAGCAATCAGGCAAGAGAAAGAAATAAAAGGCATCCAAATTGGGAATGAAGAAGTTAAATTATCACTCTTTGCAGATGACATGATGCTATATATAGAAAACCCTAAAGACTCCACCAAAAAGCTATTAGAAACAATCAACGAATACAGTAAAGTTGCTGGCTACAAAATCAACGCACAAAAGTCCATTGCCTTCCTATATACTAACAATGAAATCTCAGAAAAGAAATACAAAAATCAATTCCTTTTGCAATTGCAGCAAAAAGAATAAAATACCTAGGAATAAACTTAACCAAGGATGTGAAAGACCTATATGCTGAAAACTATAAGACATTTTTGAAAGAAATTGAAGAAGACACAAAGAAATGGAAAGACATTCCGTGCTCATGGATTGGAAGAATCAACATAGTTAAAATGGCCATATTACCCAAAGCAATATACAGATTCAATGTAATCCCCATCAAAATCCCAATGGCATATTTTAAAGAAATAGAACAAAAAATCATCAGATTTGTTTGGAACCACAAAGACCCTGAATAGCCAAAGCAATCTTAAGGAAAAAGAACTATAATGGAGGTATCTCACTTCCTGACTTTGGCTTGTACTACAGGGCTACAATAATCAAAACAGCATGGTATTGGCAGAAAAACAGACACATAGACCAATGGAATAGAATTGAGAACCCAGAAATAAAACCACATAAATATGGACAGATAACTTTTGACAAAGAAGCTAAAAACATACAATGGAGCAAAGACAGCCTCTTCAATAAATGGTGCTGGGAGAATTGGATAGCCACGTGCAAAAGAATGAAACTGGACTGCTATTTGTCACCATGTACCAAAGTTAATTCAAAATGGATCAAAGACTTAAGCATAAGACCTGACACAATAAACTGCATAGAAGAAAACATAGGTACTAAACTTATGGACCTTGGGTTCAAAGAGCATTTTATGAATTTGACTCAAAGGCAATGGAAGTAAAAGCTAAAATAAACGAATGGGACTATATGAAACTTAAAAGCTTCTGCACAGCAAAAGAAACCATTGACAAAATAAAGAGGCCACCAACTGAATGGGAGAAGATTTTGCAAACAGTGCCTCCGATAAGGGCTAGTATCCAGAATATACAAGGAACTCATGCAACTCAACAACAAAAAACAAACAACCCAATTGAAAAATGGGCAGAGGACTTGAAGAGACATTTCTCCAAAGAGGACATACAAATGGCAAATAGACATATGAAAAAATGCTCAACATCACTAATTATCAGACAAATGCAAATCAAAACCACAATGAGATATCACCTCACCCCAGTCAGAATGGCTATCATCAACAAGACAAATAGTAACAAATGTTGGAGAGGCTGTGGAGAAAAAGGAACCCTCATACACTGTTGGTGGGAATGCAGACTGGTGCAGCTGTTATATAAGGCAGTGTGGAGGTTCCTCAAAAAATTACGAATAAATTACCATATGACCCAGCAATCTCTCTCCTGGGTATCTACCCAAAAAATCTGAAAACATTTAGAGATAAAGACACGTGTGCTCCAATGTTCATTGCAGCTTTGTTTACGGTGGCCAAGACATGGAAACAACCAAAATGTCCTTCGATAGATGAATGGATAAAGAAGTTGTGGTATGTATACACAATGGAATACTATTCAGTAGTAAGAAAAGATGATATAGGAACATTTGTGACAACATGGATGGATCTTGAGAGTGTAATGCTGAGCCAAATAAGTCAGACAGAAAAAGCAGAGAACCATGTGATTTCACTGATATGTGGTATATAAACCAAAAGCAACAAAAGAACAAAACAAACAAATGAGAAACAGAAACTCATAGACACAGAAAATGGTTTGGTGGTTGCCAGATGGTAAGGGGGGTGGAGGATGGGGGGTGGGAGATGAGGGTAAGGGGGATCGAATATATGGTGATGGAAGGAGAACTGACTCTGGGTGATGAACACACAATGGTATTTATAGATGATGTAATACAGAATTGTACACTTGAATTCTATGTAATTTTACTAACAATTGTCACCTCAATAAATTTAATTAAAAAAATATAACAGAACAACAATGTCAAATTCATAGGGAAAAAAGTCAGGTCAGTGTTCGCCAGGGCACAAGATATGGGGCAGCGTTAATAGTAAGTGGATGTTGCATGGTTTGAGTTCTATTGATTGCTTGTTATCAGGAAAATGGTATTATACAGCAAGGATTGATGAAACCACAATGTTGTTGGCATTTTCCAAAATGCAATTGCATTTTTTAAAAGTTCCAATGGCAACAACCAGGTGTGAATTTTACCAAAACAATGAAAAGGATAATCCCAGTAGGGCACCTCTCATGCACCACAACTCCTATAATGATTTGATGGCCCATGTTCCCAAGACACTTTCAGCTACATGAGGGAGCACCGCAGTTCTAGAAAGAAACACTGCCAGTGAAATTTAGGTCCAAATTGTAGAATTTCCC